>NW_028322719.1:25000-32500 GCF_047325235.1 Durio zibethinus
GTCGAGAGAATATTTAGATAATTGATTTATACGGACGCTTCCTGATTGAGACCGCACGTAAAAATAATATTTCCATAAATCGACAAAGTAATATTTCCACTTATTCATCAGAAGAGACGTATCCTTTGATGCCAGAATTGCCTTTCCTTGATACCTAAAAAAATGTATGAAAGGGTCTTTGAACAACCATAGGTTGTTCTGAAAATCATTATAAAAGACTTCTACAAGATACTCTATTTTTCCATAGAAATTAATTCGTTCAAGAAAGAATCCAGAAGATGTTGATCGTAAATAAGAAGATTGATTACGGAGAAAAAGGAAAATGGATTCGTATTCACATACATGAGAATTATATAGGAACAAGAATAATCTTGGATTAAAAATAGAAATAGATTTCTTTGGAGTAATAAAACTCTTCAAATTACAATACTCGTAGAGAGAGAACCGTAATAAATGCAAAGAAGAAGCATCTTTTATCCAGTAGCGAAGGGCTTGAACCAAGATTTCTAGATGGATGGGGTAAGGTATTAGTACATCTAACACATAATTTAAATGTGAGAATTTGTCCTCTAAAAAAGGAAATATTGAATGAATTGATTGGAAATTATGGGATTTTGCGACTTCTTCCCCTTGTGAGTAAGATACTAATCGTAAGGAAAATGGAATTTCCACAATGACTGCAAATCCCACCGATATCATTTGAGAATATAAATTATTGTTGTGCCCAAAAAATGGATTTTGGTTGGAATCATTAGCAGAAATAATCAAATGATTCTGTTGATCCATTCGAATAATTAAACGTTTCACAATTAGTGAACTGAATTTATTACCATAACCCTGATTTTCCAAAAAAATCATCGATTTATTTAAACCATGATCATGAGCAAGTGCATAAATATACTCCCGAAAAATAAGTGGGTATAGGAAATCATGTCGGCGAGATCTATTTAGTTCTAAATATACTTGAAATTCCTCCATTTCAAATTCGATTTGAACCAAAGTATAGGGGATCTATTCGGTTATCAAATGATACATAGTGCGATACAGTCAAAACAAGGTATTATAGTAAGAAAATAATAGATACCTCGGAGACAGGTAGATTCATCAACGGATTCTCTATCCTATCTTTTGCCATCTAATTGATTTATGTTCGTTATAGGATAAGAAGATGGCTAGAAATCCTTTATTTTTTCAACCCAATCGCTCTTTTGATTTTGGAAAAAAAAAAAAAAATATCTTTTCTTTATCAATATACTGCTTCTTATACACATTCATGTCTAACCCATAAAGGGAATAACTAATAATTAGGACTCATAAAAAAATCGATAATTTACTCATGAGAAAAACCTTTACCGCATTAGGCACTAATTTATTTTTAACGTTTAATTAGATCGGGTAATCATTCAAATTGCGAACAGAAGCTCGTTACTTTTTGTTTCCCTATAATTGGGGCCGTAGAGCTCTATCCATTTATTCACTCGACCCAACTTTGAATTCAATTAATTTTTTTTGTTCCGCACCAAAAATTCAAAGACGATTTTTTTTTTTGGACTGATCCGGAAAAAAAATGGATTCTTAGAATTCTCCATTGATACGACATGCTCTTTTTTCCATCCACTCCTTTCAGGATCAGTCGTGGTCTTACAAACTGTACCGATGGTATGAACGAATCCCTTTCTTCATACAAATGTGTAAAAGATGCTAGTCGCACTTAAAAGCCGAGTACTCTACCGTTGAGTTAGCAACCCGAAAAAAATCGGAATAAAAAAAAAATGGAATTGCACGAGGCAATCAAAACATGAAATTAGCAAAAATTTGAATAAAATAAAAATACACGAAATTCTAAGATAAAAACATAGAAATAGAATAAGTGAAAATTTGTGGACCGCCTCCTGTCTTATTCATTCCATTGTTATCCATTTTTTTTTTTTTTTTTCAATACAATATACAATTACAATAAAAAAAACTTCTTGTATCACAACAAATTCAAAGAAAGAACCCATTATTTGAATGAAGTGAAGTGCCAAACTTGTGGGCGGGGATAAATAGATCTATTTATCTACGATCGAATTATATTTGTTCGATACACTGTTGTCAATATGATTGTAAATTTTGAATATAAATGTTGAGAAAAGAATAAAGAATATAAAAAAGACTATAAAAAAATACAATGAAAAAAAGAATTAAGTCAATTTTTTTTTTTTTTTTTATTATATTGTATTTTTTATTATTAATTATTAATAATATTTATTATTATAATATTTATTATTTTTATTATTAATAATATTTATTATTATAATATTTATTATTTTTATTATTAATAATATTTATTATTATAATATTTATTATTTTTATTATTATAATATTTATTATTATAATATTTATTATTATAATATTTATTATTAATTATTTATTATTAATTATTATTATTTATTATTAATTATTATTAATATTTTCTATTTTTATATGTTATTTTTTCTTGTTATTTTCTCTGTTTTTTTATCTTATTTTATGTTATTTTTTTTTTTTTATCTTATTTTATGTTATTTTTTTAAATGCAATTACTTCATTTATTCAATTGATCTTTTTTCTCTATATTTTATATCAATAAAATTAGCTCAATAAAATCTGTTATAGAACACGGTATTCTATAGTAGCAAAGCAATAAGAAATACGAATAATAAATAAAAAAGTATGAATAAAACAAAAGAGGGGGGAGGAAATTATAAAGAAAAATTTATACAAAGCTAGATATGAGTCATCCACCCCCTCTTTTTTGTATTTCATTAATTGAATTTTGTTTGATTAAGACTAAGTTCCGTAAAAACCCCGGCCTTCTTTAAAATATCATGGACAGTTCCTGTGGGTTGAGCTCCTTTTTCAAGGAAATAGAGAATAGCGGGAACATTCAAATGGGTTTGATTATTTATCGGATCATAAAAACCAACTTTTCGAAGATCTCTTCCCTCTCTTCGGGATCGAACATCAATTGCAACGATTCGATAAACGGCTCATTGGGATAGATGTAGTTAAATAATACCCCCCCCCTAGAAACGTATAAGAAGTTTTCTCCTCGTACGGCTCGAGAAAAAAAAAAAAAAATGATTAAAAGTTATGTCTATTAAAAGTTATGTCTATGTATGGAATTATAATGTATGTAATTAGAATGTCAAAAAGATCCATAAACCCGGCAAATCAATTAGACATTTAAACCCGTCTTTTTTTTTTCAAAAAAAAAGAAGAAAAAAGCATTCGTACTCTCATAACTCAAGTCAAATAACTCTCAAAATGCTCAAAAAAAAATCCTTAGGCATTCTTTTATTGAGTGGTCTCTAACCCCTTTTTTTGTTTGTCTCGTTTAGAATCGATTTCGATTCTTCATTTTGATCTAGTTGTTGAGACAATTGAAAAGGGTATTTCCTTGTTCTAGGATCCTTTATCTTTGTCTTGAATCATTGGGTTTAGACATTACTTCGGCGATATTTAATCATTTCAAAAATGGCAGCAACATGCCCCTTTTTCTCTCTTTTTTTCTTTCTATCAAAGAATCATATGAACGATTAATTCCCGCATTATACACTTTTGATCGAAAGAGTTTTACCAATTCCAACAATTTTTCTTTTTGATTTGAAAATAGTTTGAATCGGAGCTTTTCGATTTCTATATCAAAAATAGACTTACGAAGTTGTTCCAACTTATTTATTTCCATTAATTAACCCTAGATCCTTGCCCCTGAAAAATGGATGTTTCTCTTCGAGCTCCATCCTGTACTATTTACATTACAACCCAACAAAAAGACGGATTATAATAGAACAGAACAAAGGATGTCGAGCCAAAAGCACCTTCATTTCTACATAATGGAAGGTGGTGGGTTTTGACATCCACAGCCGATCATGTCCTTCAAGTCGCACGTTGCTTTCTACCACATCGTTTCAAACGAAGTTTTACCATAACATTCCTCTAGTTTGGAACATTGATTCAATTATGGAATCATGAATAGTCATTGGTTCAGTCGATACATAGTAATCTATCTATACTTTTTCCTTCTATATGAAATCAATTTCCTTCTATATGAATCTATATGAAATAAATAGATAATTTAGGAAGAAAAAGCCTCAATAAGAATTCAAATTAACCCATATTGTATGAATACAATATATTTTTATTTTTTTATACTTTTATTAATATTAAGCTTTTCTATTCTAATTAATAAGAAATTAATAATATAATTAATAATAATAATATTACGAATATTATAAATAACACAAATAAACTAATCTTTTTGAATCTGCCTTGCATCTTCAAATAACTCGATAGATCAAATAACTCGATAGAATAGATTCGCCAATCTCACAGTTCTTCGAGTGCCAATCTTAAGAAATCATTAAAAATCAAAAGCAAGAATCACATTTTCTCCAATATTTGACTCTTAGAAAGAAGGTTGTTAAAAAAAAAAGAGCAATTTAGATTCGGATATCGTTATTCTGATATATAAAAAGAGTAGGCTCTGGGACGAAAGGATTCGAACCTTCGAATAGCGGGACCAAAACCCGTTGCCTTACCACTCGGCCACGCCCCATTTAGATTTCTATTTGAAACTACTAAACACTAATATGGGTATTCCCTGTTCGTCAATTCCAGTTCCAAATAACTATGGAATAGATTAGATTCTTGCTAGGATTTTGGCACGTATGGATAGAGAATTAAACCGAATTTATTGATCATTACATATAATTCAATTAAGATATTGTATGAAAGTATGATTTCTTCTATTCTCTTGTAAGAATTGAAGGCTTTTTGATTGGGTGAGTTCAAAGAAGTATTGTTTAGTCTGCCTTATTTTCCTTTCTTCATTTTTTTCCTTATATCAAAAAACATATTAATAACTCAATCAAAATTATCTCCAAGAACAAAATTTTGTTATGCTTAATCTTAATATCTTTAATTTGATCTGTATCTGTTTGAATTCTGCCCTTTTTTCGAGTAGTTTTTTATTCGCCAAATTGCCCGAGGCCTATGCTTTTTTGAATCCAATCGTAGATTTTATGCCAGTAATACCTGTTCTCTTTTTTCTCTTAGCCTTTGTTTGGCAAGCTGCTGTAAGTTTTCGATGAGATCCTTAATACTGTCCTAGAAAAATTCATGATTTATTCAAGAAAAAAAAATTGTAACAATTGAAAAGATTAGATAAGTCTTACACTATGAACACTATGAACGAACCGAACCCTCAATTCAAAGATTGAAATTCTTGGATAGCCATGATAAAGCTGGATCATCCCATTTCCTCATTCTGACCCTTTTTCGCCGAAGAACCCTATTTGGATTAAAGTCCGCCACAATATATAATTGTTGGTATAAAAGAATTTTTTTTTGTAATGAAAAACTCAACTCTTATTATAAATGAATTTCTGAAAATTCTTTTCGATTTCTAGAAATTCTAGAAATCACTTTATTTCTTGGTGTCAAAATAGGCTATGTAGTATAAAAACGAGGAATCTATTTTCGTATAAAAATAGAAAAATAAAAATTGCGTATAATTGCGTATATATATAAATAGAAAAATAAAAATTGCGTATAATTGCGTATATAAATAGAAAAATAAAAACGAAGAATCCATTCTCTTCTTTTTACAAAAAAATTCTATGGGAGGTTGTACAATGCGTAATCTTAAATTCGTTGTTTACACCGCAACGATATTCTTTGTTTCTCTCTTCATCTTCGGACTCCTATCTAATGATCCGGGACGTAATCCTGGTAATCCTGGACGGGAAGAATAAAAAAGGGAGAGTTCCTTGCTTCATTTTTATAAATGGTATTAGGATTTGATCTATTCCACTGTCAAAAACCGAAATGGAAAGAGAGGGATTCGAACCCTCGGTACGAATAACTCGCACAACGGATTAGCAATCCGACGCTTTAGTCCACTCAGCCATCTCTCCTAATTTAGAAAAGATAATTACTATGTTACAGTTACAGCACGCAAAAAGAAATGCTTGAAAAAAGCCCTCTTTCCTTTGTTATATAGACCTTTGTTATTTTGTTATATAGATTTTTATTTATTTATATTTTTATTTATTTATATTAATATATTAATTATATTAATTTTTATTTATTTATATTAATATTAGAGTATTATTAATCTTATTAGGGTATTATTAATCTATATATCTATAGATTCTTAATTTTATTATATAGAATATAAATATATACAACTTTTATCAGTAATTCCATTTCATTTTGATTTCGCTCAAAAGGGACTTTTTTATTTCCAATTTCCACGGACCGGCCGGGTACTGACCCGGCCGGGCTCATTTTTTTATTTTCAACTCAAATAAATAATTTTTTCTATGATTCTGCGATCTGACTTGTTGTAACAAAAAAATCTTGTTATTGGATTGAATCAACAATCAGAAGCAGAAGAAGTACTATTTCCGTTCCTATGATATAGAATCCAAATATCATTTCGATTCTTTCTTTTCTTCCTCTTTCTTTTTATTTACATTTATTTTACTAGAATAACTAGAATAAATAATAAAAAAAACTATGGATTTTTGCACAATCCATTTTTATGTTATGACTAAGTTCTTTTGTCGAACCCTATCTATCAAAACTCCTATAACAAAGGAAAGAAGTTTTTATTTAGTTATTTTTATTTAGTTATTTAAATGAAATAACTACTCTTTTCCTAATTTTATCAAGTCTTCTGACAAAAGGCGGCAAGGCTCTAATTTTCAGGATTTTTTATCCCCCTATCTTGTGATCCTATCTTGATTACGCCCAATTCCCCTGTTCGACAAAGGGTCTCTTTATATACAATAATCGCATTGTAGCGGGTATAGTTTAGTGGTAAAAGTGTGATTCGTTCTATTAATCCCCTTAATAGTTAAGGGGTCCTTCGGTTTGATTCATATTCCGAGCAAAAACTTTATTTCTTAAAAGGATTTAATCCTTTACCTCTCAACGAAAGATTTGAGGAAGAATATACATTCTCGTGATTTGTATCCAAGGGCCAATTAAATTATATAATTATATGATTATATTCTAAATTGAAAAATTGGATTATGAAATTACGAAACATAATTTTTTTTTTTTTTTTGAATTGGATCAATACTTCCAGTTGAATAAGTATGAGGAAAAAATCCATGGATAAAGATAGAAAAGTGTATTTCTAATCGTAACTAAATCTTCAATTTTTTTTGATAGGATAGATTGAAGCAAAATAGCTATTAAACGATAACTTTGGTTTACTAGAGACATTTACATCTTGTTTTAGCTCGGTGGAAACAAAATGCTTTTCCTAAGGATTTTCTCAAATAGAAATAGAGAACGAAGTAACTAGAAAAATTGTTCTAATCCCACTCTTCTAGAAGGATCATCTAAAAAGCGAATTGTTTTGAATGCATTAAAGCTAACATAGATGTTATGGGCCGAATTCTTATTTCATTTCATTCCCGCCTTATTTATATTTTTTTTCTATTTATTTCTTTTTTTTTTTTTTTA
>NW_028322719.1:35000-37500 GCF_047325235.1 Durio zibethinus
AATTCAATTTGTCTCGTTCTATCTCAGAGTATCCATTCACTCGAAACCGATCTGCCTCCATTTCCACTTTCCGTAAGCGGGCCCGGGCTTTTTCCAGCTGTTCAATAGCCCCCCCGCGTAGTTCTTCTGAATTTCGAATAGTATTCAAGATCCTCTCTTTTCGATTATCTAATAAATCACTTAATGAAAGTAGATTATCTTTACATTCATTTTTTTTTTTTATTTCAAAAATTCCATGATCCCTTCCCGAACCAAACATGAATATTTCGATTCATTTGGCTCTCACGCTCAATTATTTCTTATTTATTGGGACTTAATTCCCATATCTTTTTTTTTTTTCTAATGTAATGAGCTTACCCTCTCCCTCTCTTCTCTATTCATATTCCAAAATATCGAAACTGATCACTAATCCAAGACCAGAATATTCGGAGGATTCTTCTGACCAAAATAGAAAATATATCAAAAAACTAAACTAAAAAGTATAATAAATAAATAATAAATAAAAAATTTACATATAATTAATTTATAATAATTTATAATTGTATAATTGTACTTAGAATTGTATAATGTATAATTGTAATTTGTCAGCAAAGTTGTTTCTTTTTTTTTTTTCTTCAAATTCAAAGAATTCTTCTCACTTTATACATAGGTCATCGATTCAGCATTGGAAAAAGGGGCTCGAATCGTTTTATCGACATGAGTGTTTTATATCGAAAAAACATTTTCCACTATTTGAAAATATTTCTGTATTTATTAACATAGTAGTAGAAAGAGTACCCTGCTGCATCTGAACTTCAAACAGTTTGGCCTTAACCATGTTAATGGTCCCGGATTATTGGTTAATAGAGAATCAAAGTCGATGTACCAATGAATGACGAAATGCTATGGTTCTTAAATATGATTTTGAAATTTATTCAGAAGTAATTCGCGGGATCATGCACTCTTTTCTTTCCTAGTTATAATGAAAAAAAGTGCAACTGTGTGAATCCAGCCTATTCTTGAAATAAACAACTCGCACACACTCCCTTTCCAAAAAAGATCAATACACCAAGGACTACACTTAGATTTATTGGATTTGTTGCTAAAATATCGGTATTAAATCCGAAACTCCCGGCGGATGGCCAGTGACCCAAGGAAAGGAAAGAATCGGTTACATTTTTCATATGATCTCCTATTTTATTTTAGATAGACTAAAAAAAAAAAAAAAGAACTCGGTTCTTTTTTTTGTATTATATCACTTTGACTCCTTTTCTATTTATTCTATTCTATCATATTTAGATTATTCTAATTATTCTAATTCTATGTATTTCTTTTTTTTTTTTAATAAATTATTAATTTATTATTAATATTAATTAATTTATTATTATTAAATTATTCATTATTATAAATTTTTATTTACCTACGTCTAAACGGAGTCAAAAATAGATTCTATTTAGCTAGAAATGTATTTTTTTTTTTCAGTTGAAAATTCCCAATAATAATGATACTTATTAGAATTAGGGGGGGGCGGGTTTCATGTCAATGGCAAAATACCTCATTTGTTGCAACACTCCTTTAAACAATAAAAAAGGTTTCTCTTGAACTAAGAAGGGGAAGGAAGAAAGCGAGTCAGTGTGATAATTCCTCATCCTCAAATTAATCCTTCCCATGGATTATTGTCCCAACAAATAAGTAATTGTAGGGGTGAAATCTTGATATAATTCGAAAAAGCGAGGAGTAAGTCCCAAGCCATAAAATAAGAAAAAAAAAATACACAATTCTCATGTTTATAGGATTAAACAAAGGGATTCGCAAATAAAAGTGCCAATGCTACAACCAGCCCATAAATTGTTAAAGCTTCCATAAAAGCCAAACTAAGCAATAAAGTACCTCGTATTTTTCCCTCTGCCTCGGGTTGTCTCGCGATACCTTCTACAGCTTGGCCCGCAGCAGTACCTTGACCAACTCCAGGTCCAATAGAAGCAAGCCCGACAGCCAACCCAGCAGCAATAACGGAAGCGGCAGAAACCAGTGGATTCATGATAAGTTCCTCGCACCAAAATAAAGAAATGGTTAATGATACAATCATCCAATGAATTTTTACTTAATTATATTATTCCATCACTAAGATTCAACCTGCCCAAGTAACTAAGAACTCCGAATGGAAGTGAGAATATTATTGAACCGTCAGAACTATTTCGATATCTTTTTTTTAGTTCCTATCCACTGGATTTTTTTGAATCCGCGCATACTTTGTTCTTCCATTTCTTTTTTTCTAACCCATTCTTTGCTTTGAATTCTTCGTTTTGTCTTTATTTTATCTCTTTATTCATTCAATTCAGAGTCAAAGACGAAACAGAAGAACTTCTATTCTTCTATTGGAATCCCTATCTAAATCCACAGTAGTAGGGTGGATTAGATATATTTTGAGTTCATATATAACTAGTCAATATCTAATATCCCATATACATGTGTTTCTTACATAACGTAAACCAACTATTCATATCTTAGATTCAATCGG
>NW_028322719.1:47500-55000 GCF_047325235.1 Durio zibethinus
GTTTAGGTATTGTTCCTCCAATGATCATAGTACCAAGTACTTCTTGGCGAGCTCTAATATGATCAGATTTATAAGTAAGCATTTCTTGTAAAATATGAGCAACACCAAATCCCTCTAGAGCCCAAACCTCCATTTCTCCTACCCGTTGTCCTCCTTGCTTGGACCTTCCTCTAAGTGGTTGTTGTGTAACAAGTGTATAATGTCCACTGGAACGCCCATGTATTTTATCATCAACTTGATGAATTAATTTCAAGATATAAGGTTTTCCTATTATAACAGGTTGTTCAAAAGGGTCCCCCGTTCTTCCATCAAATAGTCTGCTTTTTCCTGGATACTCGGGTTCAAATACCCATGGATTCGCTGTTTGCTTACCGGCTTCATATAATTCGGAAAACACTAGTTTTCTCGAAGCCTCTTGTTCATATCTCTCATCAAACGGTGCTATTCGATAATGTCTATCTAGTAGACTCCCTGCTAACCCAAGCGAGCATTCAAATATCTGTCCCACATTCATTCGTGAAGGGACTCCTAATGGGTTGAAGACCATATCAACAGGTCTTCCGTCTTGCAAATAAGGCATATCCTGTCTAGGTAAAATTTTGGAAATGATACCCTTATTTCCATGTCTTCCGGCTACTTTATCGCCTACTTTCATTTCGCGTTTCTGTGAAATATATACACGAATCGTTTCCGGATTATAACTAGAACCCCCTTTTTTCTGGATCCATCTCACATCGATGACTCGACCCCTCCCACCTATAGGTAATTTTAGACAAGTTTCCTTTGAAGTGGATACCTGAATCCCAAGTATGGCCCGTAATAATCTATCTTCTGGAGCATATGATGATTCTTTCGCCACCTGAGGCGTTAATTTACCTACTAAAATATCGCCCGTCTCCACCCAAGATCCCAGCATCACAATTCCATTTTTGTCTAAATTGCGGAGTAAATGGGCTTCTAGGTGCGATATTTCGTTAGTGATTCTTTCAGGACCTTGGCTTGTCACATGAGTCTGAATTTCATATTTTCGTATGTGAAAAGAAGTATAAATATCTTCATATACTAGACGCTCGCTAATGAGTACCGCATCCTCAAAATTGTAACCTTCCCATGGCATATAAGCTACTAATACGTTTTTGCCCAAAGCGAGTTCGCCACCAACCGTAGCGGCACCATCCGCTAAAATCTGTCCCTTTTTAATGCATTTACCCCGCTGAACCCGGGGAGTTTGATGCATACAAGTATTTTTGTTGGAACGTTGATACATAACTAATGGAATGCTTAGAGTATCCCCATTACCCGATAAAATAATCTTGTCAGTATCGGTAGAAATGATCTTTCCCTCTTGATCGGCTATAGCGGGAACCCCTGAATCTAGAGCCAATTGGCGTTCCAACCCAGTTCCAACAATGCACTTCTCGGAACGCGAAAGCGGAACTGCTTGGCGTTGCATATTAGAACTCATTAAAGCCCGATTCGCGTCATTATGCTCGATAAAAGGAATGAGGGAAGCTCCCATAGAAAAATATTGAAAAGGAAAAATACTTCGAAGATGAACTTGTTCCCATGCAATAGTCAGGAATTCTTGGCGGTATCGAGCCGGAACAACCTGTTCTTCCTGAATACCCTGATTCAAGGCCAAAGAATTTCCTGCCGCTACCATATAATATTCATCTCGACTTGGGGATAAATAAAGCATCTGTGCTTTTTTTGATCTCTCAAATATTTTATAAAATGGACTTTCTAGAGACCCCCAACGACCAATCCTGGCATGAATTGCTAAGGATCCAATAAGTCCAACATTGATTCCTTCAGACGTGTCAATTGGGCAAATGCGTCCATAGTAACTAGGATGGATATCTCGTATCCGAAAATTAGCAGTTCGCCCGGTCAATCCTCCGGGGCCCAAATAACTCAATTTTCTCCCATGAACTATTTGTGTCAATGGATTTGTTCGATCCAAAACTTGAGACAATGGGTGTAATCCGAAAAAGGATTCATAAGTGGTTGTTAATGGAGTCGAAGTTACCAAATTCTGAGGAGTCGGTATCAATTTATGCCTAATTGCTCCGCATATAGTTCCTCTAACTACATTTTCTAAACGAACCAGAGCCAATCCGAATTGATCTTGTAAGAGATCCGCTACAGAACGAATACGCTTATTTTTCAAATGATTCATATCGTCAAGTGTACCCATTCCAAATTTCATTCCAATCAAATGATCCGCAGCTGCCAATATATCTCGCGGTAACAAAAATGTATTGTTCTGAGGTATATTAAGATTCAGTCTCTGGTTCATATTTCGTCGACCAATCCTTCCTAATTCACATCTTTGCTGAAAGAATTTCTTTTGTAATTCCTTACACAAGGATTCAGAAAATACCGGATCCCCGCCTACACAAGAAAATTGTTGATAAAACTCCAAAATGGCATTTTCTTTTGACCCAATTTTTTTTTTTTCCTTATCGGTCAGGAAAGACAAGAAAATTTCAGGGTAGCAAACATTCTCTAGAATTTCTCTTAGATTCGAACCCATAGCTGATGATAGAACTAGAATAGATATTTTCTGTTTCCTACTTACACGAGCCCATATCCTTGCTTTTCTATCAATCTCTAATTCGAACCTCCCCCCCCAATCTGATATTATGGTACCAGTATAGACCGAAATTCCGTTAGGATCCAATTCTGATCGATAATAGATACCGGGGCTTTGCAATATTTGATTGATCACAATTCTGTATATTCCATTTACTATAGAAGTTCCGAGGGAGTTCATTAAAGGAATGTTTCCAATAAAAATTGTTTGTTCTTGCATATCCTTACTGGTTTTCAAAATTAATCCTGCGGATACATATAATTTAGAAGAATATGTGAGTGATTCATATACAGCATCCCTTTCTTTTATCAACGGTTCCACCAATTGATATGTTTCCACAAATAATTGAAATTCAATTTCTTGATCTGTATCTTCAATTTTTGGAAACTTATCAAGTTCTTCTGTTAAGCCCCGATCCATGAACCCACAAAATCCTTCAAATTGTATCTGATTCAACCCAGGTATTGTATACATTTCCCCATTTTCATTCCCGAGCATTTTGAATTTCCCATTTATCAAAAAAATCCCATTCTTTTCTCATTCTTCATCGAATCATATGAATCGATCTAATAATGATGGAATTGAATTTCTATTCTGTTTACTGAATCACATGAAATTTTATCTAACTCCATATACCATATAATATATATGGAATGTATGAAATGCGTATGAACGGAAGAAGAAAAATTATACTCAAATTTTAATTTATATTTATAACAAACAGCTACATAAAAGAATTGATAAATGCCATTTAGCCTTATGGAGTTTTGTATAGAATATCAAAAAAAAAAATAATAATTCAATTTCTACCATTATTATGATATTCCATATTCCAATCCGATTGAATACCAGAAAAATGAAATGAATTCCTGATTTGATCTGTTCGTTGAGATAAAGACAAAATAATCATAAAATATATATCGGGAGAGAGTTGATTTTTCTAGCACTTAATTTTTTCATAGATTCCATTGTTCTGTTCAAAAAATGATTCGCAGAGAAGAGAGATGTTTTTACCCATTTTTTAGTTTTTTATTTTTTAGTAGAATATTTAGAATATGATTGAAGTGCGTACGAAAAGAGGGCTTGTATTTATTAAACATATGCAGATATAGCATTTCTATTTATATATGTCTTTCCTCTTTTCTTTTTATTCCATTATAGCTCTCTAGTGGAGACAACACATGGCGTGCTCTATCAAAAATTCTATTTTTTCTTTAATTTTAATCTATTCAATGAAAAATTGAAACACGATAATTTCTTGCTGATTCCCTATGGACATCATATCTAGATAGATAAAATACCTCATTAGATAACTAGAGCTGTGTAACAACTTATGTTCGGGGGTTTACATAGACTCATAATTGCTGTTATATTATTATAATATAATTTATAATTATATAATTTATAATTGAAATTAAGAAAGTTTTTTTATTGAATTGAAAAATTGAAAAAAAAAATCAATACTAATTAGTTATGTATCCATTTTTATTTTCTTATACCATTAGAGAAAGACAAGTGAAGAAGAATCGTCCATAAATTTGCCGTCAATAGTTAATAGTTAATGGTTCCAATTTTTTTGTCCTGCATTTTTACTTTTGTAACTGAGAATCCACATTTTCTTTTTCAATAGAAAAGAAAAAAGAAAGGGAAAGTTTTTGTTTTTAGATATTGTGTGTCTTGAGATACTATAACCAATTGAAGGTATGGATCCAATCTAAAAATAAAAAGGGGATACTCTCATTTTTTTGTTTGTAGCCTTTTGGCGACATGGCCGAGCGGTAAGGCGGGGGACTGCAAATCCCTTATTCCCCAGTTCAAATCCGGGTGTCGCCTGATCAACAAAAAACGCGAAATCCTATATTCTGTTTTGCTGATATAACTCGACCAATTTTCTCCGGCAAAAACAAGTGTAAGAAAAGGACTCTTGATACTTTCTTGATTATAAACTTGATTATAAACTTCCGGAGGTTTTGTTTTCTAAAGTGTTGTAAATCCTTACGTCTAGGATTCAAGGAAAAACTAGAGTAGTGGAAGGGAATGAGTAAATCTTGATATGGTAGCCCCTCCCCTACTAATAGAGGGGCTACTATCGGAGTCTTGAATTAGATTGGATAACGGGAGTGTTTAATTAACTAATGAATGGTTGTAGAAGGGTTGGAAGATACTTTGTATACAGACTGATGAAAGTCTCTGAGTGTTCAGGCATCCAATCAATATTAGATTGGATGGATAATTGGCTTTTACTTAATAAGGGACACCAAAAGAAAGAAGAAGTCTTATTATTGCTACATGTGAGTAACATTCTTTTGATACTTCCAAAAGTGTTACTGCGTATTTTGCTTGTGCTTAATGGTTCTCGATTTTACTAGAAATCATATAAGAACTTGTTATAAGCGGATTTATTGAAGTGTTTCATCAACGGTGGTGTGTCAGAATTCCCTTTTCCTTTTGACTCTGCACCGGTAATTCCACTATTATTAGTGAACAATAATGGAAAAATTCCTTCCTATTTGTTTCATATTCATAGAAATTAGACACATTAAACACATGGATATAGTAAGTCTTGCTTGGGCTGCTTTAATGGTAGTCTTTACATTTTCCCTTTCACTCGTAGTATGGGGAAGAAGTGGACTCTAGGGGTACTTCTAATTGGGTTGAGGAATCAAACCGTATCAATTGTTTTCTAGATCGTTTTGCAAAGCCTTTTTAACTATTTTATTAGTCTTCATTTCGAAATTCTTGGATTCTAGTGGAGTAATGTATTCTATGAATAATACCCTTTCAATCAAAATCAAACAAACATTTCAATAATTCCCATGTTCGTATTTCGAAAGTAAAAGGGATACGGATGATAGGCAATTTATTAAAAAAAAAAAAGAATTCTTCCTAAATTTTCTATTTTGATGAACCAGCTCTTACCAGAGTTATATATGGACAATGAGGGACAAGGAACCCCCCCCCCTTTTTTTTTTCTGTATTTGTTTGTTTTTATTTCCTTCCCTCTTTACTGTTACTGTTCAAAGAGAAAAAAAGTAGTTCTTTTATTTAATAAGATCTTGCCTTAGTGTAGTCACATATTGCACACTTACCCCCTGTTTTATTTATTATTTTAGGAATTTTATTTATGCCATGCTTTATTGACTCATTTCATATCATGGATCAAAGAAAAGAAGTTAAATTAAAAATCGGTTCCATGAAATGAAAGAATTAGAAAATCGTAAGACTTGCCTTTCAATTATTTCAGATTGATTGAAATCAACACAAATAAAATAGATCAAGCGAAGAAATAAAATTGAGATACTATGTACATTACATATATTTCATTACATATATTTAATTGATATCGACATGTATGAAGATACATATTGTAGATTCATCTATATTAAGCTTGTATCTTTATACATTACAATAATAGATATGGATAGTATGGTAGAAAGATTCATATTTTTTTTCTACCATACTATCGAGTTTGATAGGATACTGCTGATTCTAGTCCATTCATTTTATTTAATTTATTTAAGACGTGAAATTGGAATCCTTTTTTTCTTAAATCCTTGATAAAAAGTCAAGTTTCATTCAAATTAATCACTTTGACTGACAGTTTTTACGTATATTATAAGTAAAAAGGCGGTAGGAACTAGAATGAACAGCGCTGTAGCAATAAATGCGAGAATATTTACTTCCATAATTTCATTGTTTTTTTTACTTCGCAATAACTCGGGATTTAATCCCATAGAGATGATAAAATTTGTCGCTTGTAAATTCAATGCGATGACTTACATTTCAATGACATCGAATCGGATCAATATCATGAATAACAATATCTAAGCTATCAAATCGATTCACCGTCGAGAATTGAATAGTATAACATAGGAAGCTCTTTTATCCACACCGAATACAAAATTGGATTCCTGGCCCAATCAAAAGAATTCCTTTCCTTTATTTCTATATATTCTTTTCCACTCTTTCTTTTCGATAATCTACCGCCTTCCTTGTACAATCATCTGATGATGTATCATCTGACTGCTTTTCCACTTTCACCGTTTACAAATAGTTTACAAATAAACCCCAACAAAAAATGGAAAGGAAAAAATAAATAAAAAAGGCTATCCTTGGGAATGAAATTCTTTCATTTGTATTCCCTTTCACAGAAAATGGAGGGATCAATTGATGTATTTTTTTTTTATTGTATCCGTCGGGACTGACGGGGCTCGAACCCGCAGCTTCCGCCTTGACAGGGCGGTGCTCTGACCAATTGAACTACAATCCCAGGGCAATAAAGAAAAGTGTACAGCATAGATATTCTTATGATTTCATTCAAGCCATTTTCTATTTAAATTTTAGATTCGAATCGCCGTGTTGTAACAAACAAAGGCGCGAGTGATATATTGATATCCATACGGGTATGCGCTTTAGTGAGAGCAACGCGGATTACTAGTTACTAGTAATCCTTTCGTTATTGCCAAATCGATCGATAATCAATTTTAAAATGAAAAAAAAAAAAGAGTCTTTTTTCTTTACTTTACTCTTTCTTTTCATTAAACTTTATACTTAATGATCCTGATATGAATCTAGATCATTATCAAGGTCAGAATTTATGGGAACAAATAAATAGAACAAATAAAAAACAAATAGCGGTAGGGATGGATATATCAGAAAATTGGACTTTTTTTATTCTTCCCTAATTTTTTTGTTTGGCTTTTCTGGAAAACAAAATACAAAAAAATGGGCATTTTATGTTATGGCGGATCAGCGAATTATTGGGCCGAGCTGGATTTGAACCAGCGTAGACATATTGCCAACGAATTTACAGTCCGTCCCCATTAACCGCTCGGGCATCGACCCAGGAAGAATCAATTATAGGTTTATTGATAATCCATGATCAACTTCCTTTCGTAGTACCC
>NW_028322719.1:67500-99255 GCF_047325235.1 Durio zibethinus
CCGGACTTTACTTACATTGGTGCAAAAACAATTTTTTTGTGCAACCTGTGTATTGTATTCCTATCTTAATTAGAAGTTCCTAGATGGAGTTTTTTTTGTCTTACATAGATAGAACAAGGAATATTACTCTATCCCAACTCGCGTGAGCATTCATTACTAAGGGATACTCCAGTATTGATATTGAGTCATTCGAGGGGTTTTTATTCGTTTTAATAGAAGCAGAAAAGAAAATATTTTTTATTTTGCTATATCCGTGTATTACTTATCCTTACGAAATATCAGACGAAATAGAACGATTTTAGAAAGGATATAATGAAATTCTTTGATTGGTTTTTCCCAGAGAGAGAGAAATGATCTGACCGATGGGTCCAACAAAAACAAACAATTACACAATTAACAATTCCAATTAAATTAATATTTTTTAATATTTAAAGATTCAAATTGAATATGAATAAAAAATCTAATTTAATAATTTTAATGGTAAGGTAATTTAATTAAATGGATTTAATAGAATAAGAATAGAATTTAATAGTAATAGAATTTTCTAATTTCTAATTAGAATTTCTAATCCGAAAATAATAAATAAACAGAGAGCTCTTGTTCTTATTCGAAACGCCTCGTGATCTTTAACCAATTCTGCGCTTCAATATAATTACCAGGAGTAAGCGCTATAGCCTGTTTCCAATACTCAGCGGCTTGATCGAACCAAGCCTCCGCTATTTCAGAATCCCCCTGTCGAATGGCCTGTTCTCACCCGGTCGGAATAGGCGGGTCAATTCCTTCCCTTAGAACCGTACTTGAGAGTTTCCTACCTCATACGGCTCGGCAGTCAATTCTTTTGGTGTCCCATTTTTTTACCCTACCATATATCCAATTGAATGAGATTTCTCATAGATCCTATCGATTTGTCTCGGGTTAACCAAAAGAGGTTAATTACATGAGTTTCAAACTTTAATTTGGATTAAATTAATAATGAGTTTTATCTTTTCTCCCACCTTCAGAAAAATAAAGCATAGGCGTTTCGGGATTATCGTCCGTTAGATTTTTCTGAAAGGTAACTATCTCGGTTTCATATCATATATAAATTTATATAGAATCCTTGAAAAAGACTTCTTCCTCATAAAAAAGACTTACTGTCTTTGGGATCTGATGCTACACCGCTGCTCAATAACTTAGGGGATCGGCTCTATTACATAAGTTGATTCCTAATTTTTATCTCATATCATGACATAAATAAGCAGTTCTTATTTATTTTTATTGTATCGGCCCAAAACCTCGCTAATTGATCTTTACGGTGCTTCCTCTATCAATTAGATCCTTTATCCATAGAATAAAGTATCTAGGCATATATATTTCTTCATATTTTGACTTCTATGAAGTTTCTTTTTTTTTTTTCTTTTTTTGTTACAGCTGATAAAAATCGTTTTTTGGACGATGCAATATGTAGAAAGCCTATTTTATTTACTAGCGTATTTATTTACTAGCGTATTTGCTCTTTCTTTCCTTTTTTTTTTTATTTCTATAGTGGAGATAGTCGCACGTAATGACAGATCACAGCCATATTATTAAAAGCTTGTGGTAAGAACGGGTTTCGTTCTAGTGCTCGAAAATAATATTCTAAAGCTTTTGTATGTTCTCCGTTACTTGTGTGGATAAGGCCTATGTTATAGAGTATATAACTTCGATCATAGGGATCAATTTCTAGTCGCATAGCTTCATAATAATTCTGTAAGGCTTCCGCATAATTTCCTTCGGATTGAGCCGACATCCGTTACGGTCGTCATTCGATTCAACGAATTCTCCGTTCCAAAACCGTACGTGAGATTTTCACCTCATACGGCTCCTCCTTTATGTGCATAATGAGAATAATCCATGGAATTAAAAAAAAGGTCGAAATATTGTCATTATGAACTGAGCGGGGCTAATGTTTTTACAAGAAATCTCTAGCCAACCCTCTTGCAAAAGATCTTTTCTTACCATCAAGCGTGTTCGTACTAGATAAATAAAGTAAACTCCAACAATTTCTTTGTTCTCAACGCTCCTTAATTTCCAGGAATTAGTCACTTCAACAATCTTCGATGGTTATATGGGTATCCAAAGTACGAACAAGATGGATGTTTGTTGTCCCAACCATTTCTCTTAGTTCCGATCCCGATAAGGAAAGGGAATCCTTTATAACAATAACAAAGTTTTCGTGTTGTTGATTCCTAGATGTAGTGCTTCTTCCTCTATGCCGCCTATTGGTACTAGTGTAGTAGGGTTGACCCACAATACAGACCCATAGGTGTAACCTTTCGCTCAATACTCGAATCAACAATTGAAGCATCTGAGGTTGCATTAATCGGGGATACACGACAGAAGGAATTGCTTTATTTATAAACTTCACCTTCAACAAGCGTAGATTTCTTTTTTTTTTTCAATAGTCTTTTTTTTTTTTTTTCTATTCCGAATCATGTGTCTTTTTCCTAAGACTAAGAGCGGTAAAATAAAAATAAAAAAAAAAATATATATAAAATAATTAAAATATATAAAATAATTATAATTATATAATAATAATCAAATCGCACCATCTCTGTAATAAGTAAATGCCTCTTTTTCTCCTGAAGTTGTCGGAATTATTCGTAATAAGATATTGGCTACGATTGAAAAGGTCTTATCAATAAAATTTCCATTTATCCGCGATCTAGGCATAGGTAGCAATCCATTCTATAACTCTTTTCATTACCCCTTCGTGAGAAAAAAAAAAGGATCTCACAAACAAAGGAAGCGTACAGTACGAAATAACATAAAAGCAGACCCATTCCATAAAAAAAAAAAAAAAAAAGATATAGCCCTCTACTTTACTTCAATTTTTTTGGCAGGAATCAAGAAAAAAAAAAAAAAAGAAATATTTGAATCCTATTTTATTTCATCCAAATTTATTAGTATAAGAATTTATTAGTATAAGAATAAAATATAAAAAGAAAAAAGAATTATTACGATTTCATCGAAGTTGAAGAATCAAAAAATTTATCCTACGGATTAGGATAGATTAGCAAAATTAGAGAAGTTTTGATTAAATTATGATAAAAAGAGGAAAAATAATCGAATAATCGTTCTATGATGAAAATAAAATAACTGCCCTTTTTTGTGTTTTGTGCATAGCAGGTATACAACATATAATCAAATATAAAAATCCCTTAGAGGATTTATGAATTTGTAATAGATTTACAGAGTAAGAGGTTGTTGTTGAGAGATCTAAAACTGGAAAAGAATTTTAGAATTCTTATAGAAATGGGGAATTAGAGTCTAAAGAGAATTATGAACTAAAAATATCCATTAAGCATAGTCTAAAAAAAAAAAACCAATCGATTGATTTGATTCGTTTCAATTCATTGATTTAATCCAGTCCGGTAGAAATATCAGAAAAAAGATGGGAGTGCCTTTTTCGCAAACATGAATAGATATATATGGTATATGTTTATCGTATTATATTATTTATTTTTAACAGCCCCCTCACAAAAAAATTTCTTCGAGTCGGGAGGCTAAAGAAAAAGTGCTGAAAAAAGTGATGAAAAGTTTTCTATTTTTATAGCTAGTTTTCTAGTTAGAATTGATATTGTTCGTACCTCTCGAACAATCTAATATGAATAACTCGCTATTCGCTCGGGTTATCGGCCATAATAATTATGTAGGAGAGATGGCCGAGTGGTTCAAGGCGTAGCATTGGAACTGCTATGTAGACTTTTGTTTACCGAGGGTTCGAATCCCTCTCTTTCCGCACCTTCACCTAATTCGCCAATGTAACTGACTACAATGTATCAAATCAAATAAGAACAGATACTAAAGAGTTAGACCCTTCTTTGATATAGATTCTCTATTCCCAATTTCTTTTTAATACGGAATACGTAAAATAGCGTACAGGGGATGAAAATCTACCTACGGATCTATCATACATGAATAGGAGAAAAATAAAATTTCCGAATCAAATCCCTTACCCTGTCTTCCTTTACTTAACCTTAACTCAGGTGAAAAGGGAGCAGAACCCTTGTTTTGTTATTTTAGTTAGGTTTAAGTCTGACGAGAATAATATTCTACGACAAGCAATTCATTTATTTTCAAACCGACCCATTTCCTATCTATTATTTGATTGACTAATCCTTTATATTGTAATGTGTGAAGGGTCAAATGCTTTGGTAATTCCTCATGGGTGGATGAATCAAGATAATTTTGAATCAGAGTTCTAGATTTTTGTTCATCCCTCGCTGAAATAATATCTCGGGGTTTGCAGCGATAACTTGGTATATCTACTGTACGACCATTAACTAAAATATGTCTATGGTTAACTAATTGGCGGGCTTGAGGAATAGTTGAAGCCATACCTAATCGAAAAAGGATGTTATCCAAACGCATTTCAAGTAATTGTAGTAAAACCTGACCTGTTGACCCTTTTGCTTTTCTGGCAATACGAACGTATTTAAGTAATTGTCGTTCTGTAAGGCCATAATGAAAACGCAATTTTTGTTTTTCTTCTAAACGAATACGATATTGAGATTTTTTACCGGAGCGCGATCGGTTTCTAAGATCGCTTCCGGCTCTAGGACTTTTACTAGTTAGTCCCGGTAAAGCCCCCAGACGGCGTATTTTTTTGAAACGAGGCCCTCGGTAACGCGACATAAAGACTCCTTATTAATTTGAATTTTATTGAAATTTCATAAACCTAAATTAAAACTGAACTAAATGAAGCGAAATCGACTGAAGGATTGTACTACAAATATTAATGAGATGAATTGGATCAATATCCATACTTTTTTGTATTGTATATAATGTATATTGTATATAATGTATACAAAAAATAGAAATTAAAATAAAATATATATAATATATAAATATATTAAATATAAAATATATATTAAATATAAAATATAAAAATTAAAATCTAAAAATTAAACCAAAAAAAGTTTCCTTTTTTTTTTTCTTGATTTATTCTGCAAAGATCTAACTCCTCCAATTTTATTCCTAATTGAAAGTTTCTACGACATAATAAACGGATCGTTGACCTTTGGAAAGAAAAGGGGAAAAAGCTTTTTCAATGTTCTTTGATTTCAAAAAAACATTATCAATCATGTAAAAAAGTAAAAAAGCAAACAAATAGAGAAAGCCGGCTATCGGAATCGAACCGATGACCATCGCATTACAAATGCGATGCTCTAACCTCTGAGCTAAGCGGGCTCAAATAATAGAAATTTTGTATCCATAGGAATTCAGCAAACTATTACGATCTTATCTATTAACTATCTATTAGTTATTCATAATTACTATGAATTATTAATATGAATTATAGACTAGAATTTAGAAAAACTAGAATTTTAAATTTTAAATGCCATATTTATGCCATACATAATTTATGCCATATTTAATATAATCATATTTAATATAATGATATATAATAATATATAATAATATATAATAATGGTAGATTCAATCTAATATTCAATCTAATATTGATAGAATATAATAATTAAGAATAGAATAATATAATTCTATTTGATTATATTTTAATCATTCTATTTGATTATATTTTAATCATATTAAAAATGATATTTTAATTTAATCATATTTTAATTTAATCATATTAATATTTAATAACATTATATTTAATAATATTAAATTATAATAATATTATTATAATTTAATTCTAATTTTATTATAATTATAAAAATTATAAAAATAAATTATAAATATATTTATAATTTTTATAATTATTTATTATTTATCTCTATATTATATATTTTTATTTTATATTTATTTTATTATATGTTATCTTTATTCTATTAGTCTATTCTATTTAGTATTCTATTCTATTTAGTATTATATTCTATTTAGTATTATATATATAATTTAGTATTATATATATATTAGTATAATATTAGTATACTAAGTATAATATTACTATATTTTTTATTTTATATTTTTAGTATTTTTTAGTATATTTTTAGTATATTTTACATTTAAATTATATATAATTTTTTTTTTTTATATAGATATAGATATAGATTTAATTTAATAGATAGATTTAATTTTAATATAGATAGATAGATTTAATATAGATTTAATTTATTTATATTTAATATTTATTTATATTTAATATAGATTTAATATATATTTAATTTATTTATATTTAGTTTAGAATTATAAATAGAGTCTAATAATTAGATAATTATAGTGAAAATATTTTTATGCATTTATATATAATTTATATTTATATATAATTTATATATATATTATCATTATATAAATGATACGTTATAAGTCTAAATAATTAGAATGAAACTTTGTTTTTTAGACTAACTAATTCGAATTATCTTCGAAGTCGAAATAGAAATGAATGGAATAATTAGTTCTAGCTATTATGCTATTATACTAGAAAATAAATAATTAATAATGAATAAATTTTAAAATGAATAAATTTTAATAATGAATAAATTCAATTTTCATTTTTATTTTTATTTTTTTAGTTATCTTATTATGGTTATATAGGATAGTCTAATAAAAGAATAAGAATAAAAATAAAATTAAAGAAAAAAGAAAAGATGCAACCCATAGAAATGAAATCCAGATCATAATGAGAGATGAGAGACTCCTTTCTTTTGTTTTCATTCATAAAGGCGGAAGCTAAGACGAAAAAAAAAAAAAAAATCGACCGTTCGAGTAAATTGCCTGAGAAAACTGAGAGTAAGGGGGGCATATATATGTTATGGAATATCCATCTATATTGAATTGCGAATACAGAAATGATAAAATATTTTCTGATTGGACCAAATAAATACGGGTCTCCGATAGAGACGAAAGAAGATAAACAAACAAGAAATAAAATAGGTAAAGACCCTTCGATATAAGAATCAGTATCTATATCTACTAAATTCAATACTAAATTCAACGGTTTTCGCATAAAAAGAAAGAAAATAAATAAATGAAAGAAAGGGGAAAGGAAGGGAAGGAGAAAGGGGGAAGGAAGTGCATCCTAATGAGATCCTAATCTCAAGACACAAAGGGGATATGGCGAAATTGGTAGACGCTACGGACTTAATTGGATTGGATTGAGCCTTGGTATGGAAACCTACTAAGTGATAACTTTCAAATTCAGAGAAACCCCGGAATGAAAAATGGGCAATCCTGAGCCAAATCCTATTATTTTACGAAAATAAACAAAGGTTCAACAAGCGAGAATAATAAAAAAGGGATAGGTGCAGAGACTCAATGGAAGCTATTCTAACAAATGGGGTTGACTGTTGGTAAAGGAATCCTTATATCGAAACTCCAGAAAGGATGCAAGATATACCTATATAAAATATAAAATAAATAGGTATACTAATGAAAAACCAAAAAAGACGACTCGAACCCGTATTTTTTTTATTTATATGCAAAATCAATTTATATGAAAAATAAAAAGAATTGTTGTGAATCGATTCCAAGTTGAAGAAAGAATCGAATAGAATATTCATTAATCAAATCATTCACTCCATAGTCTGATAAATCTTTTGAAAAACTGATTAATCGGACGAGAATAAAGATAGAGTCCCGTTCTACATGTCAATATCAATACCGACAACAATGAAATTTATAGTAAGAGGAAAATCCGTCGACTTTAAAAATCGTGAGGGTTCAAGTCCCTCTATCCCCAACCCCAAAAAGCCCGTTTGCTATCTATTTATTTTATCCTACCCTTTTTGTTAGTGGTTCAAAGTTCCTTATGTTTCTCATTCATCCTATTCTTTTCCATTTTACAAGCGTATCCTAGCAGAATTTTGTTCTCTTATCACAAGTCTTGTGATATGATATATTGTGATATATATATGATATACGTACAAATCAACACCCTTGAGCAAGGAATACCTATTTGAATGATTCATAATCCATATCATTACTCATACTGAAATTTACAAAGTCTTCCTTTTAAAGATCCAAGAAATTCCCCTTTTAATTTAATACTTTTTCGTTTTTTTTTTTGTTTTCATTTTTAAGTGACATAGACCCAAGTCATCTAGTATTATGAGGATAATGCGTCGGTAATGGTCGGGATAGCTCAGTTGGTAGAGCAGAGGACTGAAAATCCTCGTGTCACCAGTTCAAATCTGGTTCTCGGCGTATGATTAATTTGTATGAGTATCTACTCTACAAATTAATTGATATAGATCGACATAATACATACTTATCTAGCTAGCTATCTGGAAGTAAACCCTCTCTTTATTTATTTTTTTTTTTTTTTTTGTTTCTATTTTTTAGATGAGCAAAGAGTCTATTATAATTATAATGTAGTAAAAAAAATAAATAATGTAGTAAAAGAAAAAAATTTCATTATCTTTCCTCTTCTTTTTTATTTGTTCACGCTGTGGCTCCTCACATTCAAAAAGAATGTTAATACTTCATACATATTTAATTAAAAAAAAAGATTAAAATAGTTGGTTGAAAGGCCCAACCAAAAGTCTGGTCTAGAGGAGTTCAAGGATAGAAATAACCAAGACTCATCTCAGCTACAGTACAAATAGAATCCGATTCCCTTTCATTTATTTATTTGTATTCTCTTTCATATTCCATTTCTTCATTCCTTTCTATGTGACTCTCTAGAGTTCATCTAAGTGATGTGCGCGATACAAAGTTCACGGTATAGAACCCTTGTTGTTCATCCTATTGTCTCGGCTCGTCCGAAATAAAATAAAAAGGTATCTTCAAAAATCGAGAATTTCAATGATGTATTGTCTTTTATTTCTTTTTATTTATTAGCCTATCCATAAGAATACGAATGAAACCTCAATTCCTCCGTTTGAGCTAGAAGAGAATGTACAAATATTCCTTGAATATTTGAAGTTGTAATTAGTTTCTTATCATTCAATGAGCGTCTTGTATTTCATAAAAATTGGGGGCAATGTAATCCTTACGTAAAGGCCACCCTATCCAACTTTCGGGCATTAAGATACGTTTCAGTCGTGGATGATTCTCATAAGAGATTCCCAACATGTCATAAGATTCTCGTTCTTGAAAATCCGCACTTTTCCAAACCCAGAAAACAGACGGAATTCTAGGGTTACTCCTTGGAGCAAATACTTTTATACATACTTCTTCCGGTTGATCTACACCATACTCTATTCTCGTAAGATGATACACACTGGCTAACAGTCCGCCTGGTGCTACATCATAAGCACATTGGGAACGTAGATAATTGTAACCATATACATATAAAATAACAGCAATGGAATGCCAATCCTCGGGCTTTATTTGTAAAGTCTCTATTCCTTGGTAATCGAAGCCCAAAGATCTATGAACTAGCCCGTGTTTGACTAGCCAAACAGACAAACGGCCCTGCATCTTTTTTATCTCTCCCGCACTTTTCTTTTTTATTTGTAATTTGTATAAGATAAGTATTTCACATTTACGATGAAATCGAATTTATGAAGATTAATTCGTTGTTTGTTATTCTGTTTCTGAATCCTACCTAATTCACTAATTCGTGGGAAGATATTGAACTTTTGTAGTTGAAAAATGTTTCAGGAGGAATCTCTGAAGTAGATGGTGGTTGATAGAGTAATCCTTGATTATAATTTCCAGTATGAGTACTGCGTACAAGACAAAACTTGTGATTGGTAGTAAAACACCGATCCCCCTGTTGAGATCTAATTCGATCTTCATAGATTTCGCGAGATATTTTCTTACGAAGTTTTGTTATAGCATCTATAACTGCCTCGGGTTTAGGGGGACAGCCCGGCAAATAGACATCCACAGGAATTAGCTTATCGACTCCCCGAACAGTACTATAAGAATCAGTACTGAACATCCCTCCTGTAATTGTACACGCGCCCATAGCAATAACATATTTAGGTTCGGGCATTTGTTCATATAATCTCACTAAAGAGGGAGCCATTTTCATTGTTACTGTTCCAGCTGTTAAAATTAGGTCCGCTTGTCTAGGACTCGATCTTGGGACCAGCCCATAACGATCAAAGTCGAATCGTGAGCCTATTAATGAAGCAAATTCAATGAAGCAACAACTGGTACCATAAAGAAGCGGCCATAAACTGGAGAGTCTTGACCAATTTGAAAGATCATTTAATGTAGTTGAAATAACTGAGTTTTGGGTTGTTCGATCAAGTAAGGGAAATTCAATGGAATTCATACTCAATGTTATTATTATTTTTACTTTTTTCTTTCTTTTTATTATCTGAATATTCAGGAACTAAGACCATTCCAATGCTCCTTTTCGCCATGCATAAACTGAACCAACAATTAGGATAAGCACGAAAATTAAAGCTTCTATGAATACGGGTACCCCCAATACATCGAAACTCATTGCCCATGGATAAAGAAAAACCGTTTCAACATCAAAAACAACAAAAACTAGAGCAAACATATAATAACGGATTCGAAATTGTAACCAAGCATCGCCCATTGGTTCTATACCCGATTCATAACTAGAAAGTTTTTCTGGACCCTTTCTAATCGGGGCTAAAACTCCAGAAATTAGAAATGCCAAAATAGGAATAGCACTTGATATTATTAGAAATGCCCAGAAAATATCATATTCGTAAAGCAGAAACATAGACGAACTCCTATGAATGTGAAAAATAGACCGGATTAGTCGATTCGACCTGGAATTCATTGTCAAGTCATCCACAACTGTTTGTTTAGTCAAACCAACAATTCAGTTTGATCGAATCGTCTAGTTTCGTTTGTTTGCTGTTGCGTTTTAAGATTTATTGATTGGAATTAATCCTATTTACATTTCACTTATTTCGATTTAATTTCGATATAGTACTAATTTGTATTCGATATAGTACTAATTTGTATAGTAATAGTATAAATAGATATTTATACTATTACATTTATACTATTACATAGATATTTATACTATTACTATATAGTATAGTAGAATACTATACAAATCCAAAACAAGTAAAACTTTTTTGTTTTCACTTCATTTCGTATTTTTCTAAATAAAAGGAATTCTAATATATAACTAATATCTAATATGTATTAGAAATAAAAAAAAAAAAAAAAAACCTTTTCTCTTTTCTATTATCTTATTATCTATTATATATATAGAATATATATAGAATATAGAATAAATTTATATATATATTATATAGTATATTATATAGTTATATATAGAATATAGAATAAATTTATATATAGTTATATATAGAATACATTTTTTATTTTCTATCTATATTTTATAGATATTATATCTTTTTATAGATATTATCTATATATATATTATCTATATATATATATTTAATATATATTATATATATTTATGAGATTCTGTTGAAATGCGCTTTTGTTTTCAGTTTCTGAGCGATCTCCCTGTGAGCGAGCTTATGGGAATGATTTTAACCAAGCAACTGGAAGCGACCAGTTCCAATCAACAAAGAATACAATAATTAGGAAAAAAACTATACAACTTTTTTTATTTGTATTTGGATATTCTTTATTGTTTTAGTTTGCTTTAGTTTTAAGAATATTATTTTCATTTCATTTTTATTAATTTAATAAATATTTTTTTATTAATTTAATAAATATTTTAAATTAATAAAATATAAAAATTAATAAAATATAAAAATTAATAAAATATAAAAATTAATAAAATATAAAATAAAAATATAAAATATAGGGCTATACGGACTCGAACCGTAGACCTTCTCGGTAAAACAGATCGAACTGATTATTATCAAAATGATTCGACCTATTTCAAAGACCCAACATGCATTTTTTTGCATTGGGCTCTTTCATTAACTGATAGAAATATCAGTTAGTCTACCATATATATATTTTTTCTCTTAGAAAAAAAAGGAAGATGGTTCCATGTGCTCTGATTCATTACTGATACAGGAGCACTACCAAAGTGTTTCAAAGAAGGGAAAGTTTATCTTGACGTAGGTCTGCTTCTGGCCTAGATCAACCTAAGTTAAATGAAGTCTCTATCATCCTGATTAAAAAATCAAAGATGAAACTTCATACACCTTAAGATTCATAGGACGAAAAGAGAATTTTTGAGGTCCTTATACTCATTATGCCTAGCATTGAATAGACTGGGTATTCGCCCTATCAATATCTCAAATCAATGATAGGTTCGATTCGGATCCTGCTCCTGCCTAAACGGCACCCGAATCGAACCAAACCATTTGTCAGGCTATTGTTCTCTTGTTTTGTTCCTTCAAAGTAATGGAGTAAGACATCGATTTCTCAAAAGGATCAATTTTTTTTGATTGCATGATAGACTCCCCTGAAAAACATTGGCGCGCGTGTAAACGAGGTGCTCTACCTAACTGAGCTATAGCCCTTGTGTTTGTGATACATATTTTATCATATTATTTAGATAATTTCTTGTCAAGATGAATATTACATGATCCAACATCATAATCATACCTTTTTGGTCGGTTTGATTGGTATTGCTTAGAAGTAATATCGGATTTATAATCCATCGATGTGATAGGTCCCTTTTCTTTCTCTTTATGATTCCTTATGATAATAAATGACCTACTTAACTCAGTGGTTAGAGTATTGCTTTCATACGGCGGGAGTCATTGGTTCAAATCCAATAGTAGGTAGAACTTATTAGATACCATTGATCCCGGTGTCTAATAAGTTTTTCTACCCACCTTCTTTTATTGATTTTCTATCTTTTTCATCCTATTCTATTTCCGTTTTCAATTTTCAAATTTTTCGTTAGATCAAATTTCACTATTTCACTTTTGATTGTATTTGATTCTATTTAATCAGCAGAATAAAAATGGGATGTAGAAACGAAAGTTCTGTTTATACGGAAATTCTTTCGATTAACCAACTAGTTACGAAATCGCGTTGATAGCCTTTACTCGTGTCCTAGCCCATCTGAGAGCTAGATTTGCCTCAATTGTTTGCCTCTTGCCTTCAGCTTTCCTCAAGTTAGCTTCCGCTATTTCAAGAGCTTGCTGAGCTTCTTGTGGATCAATGTCACTACCCTTTTCCGCATCCTTTCCAAAAATAGTGATTTCATTATTGACTATTCTAGCAAAACCACCCATCAGAGCCATCGTTAACCATTGGTCGTTAAGGCGTATTCTCAAAATACCTATATCTACAACTGTGGCAATAGGCGCGTGATTTGGTAATACGCCAATTTGTCCGCTATTAGTAGATAAAATGATTTCTTTCACTTCTGAATCCCAAACAATTCGATTATGGGTGAGTACGCAAAGATTTAAGGTCATTTATTCAATTTGCTCTCCATTTCTAAGTTCGTAGCCTTCGCAGTAGCTTCATCGATGTTACCTACCAAATAAAAGGCCTGTTCAGGAAGACCGTCTAATTCTCCGGAAAGGATCAATTGAAATCCTCTAATTGTTTCTGCTAGGCCAACATATTTCCCCGGGGAACCAGTAAATACTTCCGCTACGAAAAAGGGTTGTGATAAGAAACGCTCAATTTTTCGCGCTCTTGCTACGGTTAAGCGATCCTCTTCGGACACTTCGTCCAACCCCAGGATAGCTATAATGTCCTGAAGTTCTTTGTAACGTTGTAAGGTTTGCTTAACCCTTTGCGCAGTTTCATAATGTTCCTTTCCAACGATTCGAGGTTGGAGCATAGTTGACGTTGAGTCTAAAGGATCTACCGCTGGATAGATACCTTTGGCAGCTAATCCTCTTGATAGTACGGTAGTAGCATCTAAATGCGCAAATGTTGTGGCAGGGGCAGGGTCGGTCAAATCATCCGCGGGTACATAAACTGCTTGAATAGAAGTTATGGATCCCTCCTTGGTAGAAGTAATTCTTTCTTGTAAAGAACCCATTTCGGTACTAAGGGTGGGTTGATAACCCACAGCGGAAGGCATTCTACCCAATAAGGCAGATACTTCGGATCCCGCTTGGACAAAACGGAAGATATTGTCTATAAATAGAAGTACGTTTTGTTTATTAACATCTCGGAAATATTCCGCCATAGTTAGGGCAGTCAACCCAACTCTCATACGAGCTCCTGGCGGTTCATTCATCTGACCGTAGACTAAAGCCACTTTTGATTCCGCAAGATTTTGTTCATTAATTACTCCAGATTCTTTCATTTCCATGTAAAGATCATTTCCTTCACGAGTACGTTCACCTACTCCGCCAAATACGGATACACCCCCATGAGCTTTGGCAATGTTGTTGATCAATTCCATAATGAGTACTGTTTTACCTACCCCAGCTCCCCCAAATAGTCCGATTTTTCCTCCACGACGATAAGGAGCTAAAAGATCGACTACTTTAATTCCTGTTTCAAAAATAGATAATTTTGTATCTAATTGTATGAAAGCGGGCGCAGGTTTATGAATAGGGGATGTTGTGCGAGTATCTACAGGACCTAAATTATCAACGGGCTCCCCAAGCACGTTAAAAATTCGTCCTAGGGTCGCTCCGCCGACTGGAACACTTAGAGGAGCTCCCGTGTTAATCACTTCCATTCCTCTCATTAGACCATCTGTAGCGCTCATAGCTACAGCTCTAACTCGATTGTTTCCTAATAATTGCTGTACCTCACAAGTTACATTAATTTGTTGACCGATGGTATCTCGACCCTTAACTACCAAAGCGTTGTAAATATTAGGCATCTTGCCCGGGGGAAAGGCTACATCCAGTACTGGACCGATGATTTGAGAAATACGTCCCAGATTTTCTTTTTCAAGCGTGGAAACTCCAGGAACAGAAGTAGTAGGATTTATTCTCATAATAAAATAAAGTGAAATATGTCAATTTTTTTTTTCGAAAATTTTCTAATAAAAAAAATCTTCGACAGCAAGTTGATCGGTTAATTCAATAAGAAATGGGGATTAGCACTCGATTTCGTTGGTACCATCCAATTGAATGCAATTCAATTGGATTGTTTCCTTATTCAATGAAGGAATTTTTAAGTTCAACCAACCTATTTGCAAAATATCAAGTGGATAAATAAATAACAATTTTGAGAGAGTCTTTCATTTGTCTATCATTGTCTTTCATTTGTCTATCATTATAGGCAATACCATCCATATTATCTATGGAATTCGAACCCGAACTCTATTTACGATTCCTTATTTCTATCTCATTAGCCCTTATTTCATTTCGTATTTTATTTTAGCATATCGATTTTTTTTTACGTCCAACCTATCCCCCCTTTTTCCATCTATATTCCTTTTTTTTCATTTCATAAACGAATTACGCATATTTTCACATCTAGGATTTACATATACAACATATATTACTGTCAAGAGTGAATTTCTTATTCTTTCTTATTTCTTATTATTGAATTTATATTATTTCTTATTTTATATTATTTCTTATTATCTTATTATCTTATTATTGATTATTATTGACTATTGACTTATTATTGAATTTATATTATTATAGTATTATCTTATTATTGACTATTGACTTATTATTGAATTTATATATTTTATATTTAATTTATATATTTTATATATATATTTTATATTTATAATTCTAATTATAATTATATATTTATAATATTTCTATTTCATTTATTTCATTTTCATTTCGATTCAAAAAAAAAGTAAGGAATTCTAAACTTGAAAAACACGGATTGGGTTGCGCCATACATATGAAAGAATATAGAATATGAAAGAATATAGAATAATGATGTATTTGGCGAATCAAATACCATGGTCTAATAAGGAACCTTTCGGATTAGTTGATAATTTTTTGAAAGATTTCTTCGAAAAGGTTTCATTAACTCCTAATTTATGCCGAGCAGACCTTGTTGTTGCGAAAATTTTCAATTCATGAGTTGTAGGGAGGGGCTTATGTCACCACAAACAGAGACTAAAGCAAGTGTTGGATTCAAAGCTGGTGTTAAAGAGTATAAATTGACTTATTATACTCCTGAATATGAAGTCAAAGATACTGATATCTTGGCAGCCTTCCGAGTAACTCCTCAACCCGGAGTTCCGCCCGAGGAAGCAGGGGCAGCAGTAGCTGCTGAATCTTCTACTGGTACATGGACAACCGTGTGGACCGATGGGCTTACCAGCCTTGATCGTTACAAAGGGCGATGCTACCACATTGAGCCCGTTGCTGGAGAAGAAAATCAATATATATGTTATGTAGCTTACCCCTTAGACCTTTTTGAAGAAGGTTCTGTTACTAACATGTTTACTTCCATTGTGGGTAATGTATTTGGGTTCAAAGCCCTGCGCGCTCTACGTCTAGAGGATCTGCGAATCCCTCCTTCTTATACTAAAACTTTCCAAGGCCCGCCTCATGGCATCCAGGTTGAAAGAGATAAATTGAACAAGTACGGTCGCCCCCTATTAGGATGTACTATTAAACCTAAATTGGGGTTATCCGCTAAGAACTACGGTAGAGCAGTTTATGAATGTCTACGTGGTGGACTTGATTTTACCAAAGATGATGAGAATGTGAACTCCCAACCATTTATGCGTTGGAGAGACCGTTTCTTATTTTGTGCCGAAGCAATTTTTAAAGCACAGGCTGAAACAGGTGAAATCAAAGGGCATTACTTGAATGCTACTGCGGGTACATGTGAAGAAATGATTAAAAGGGCCATATTTGCCAGAGAATTGGGAGCTCCCATCGTAATGCATGACTACTTAACAGGTGGGTTCACTGCAAATACTAGCTTGGCTCATTATTGCCGAGATAATGGTCTACTTCTTCACATCCATCGCGCAATGCACGCAGTTATTGATAGACAGAAGAATCATGGTATGCACTTTCGTGTACTAGCTAAAGCTTTACGTCTGTCTGGTGGAGATCATATTCACGCTGGTACAGTAGTAGGTAAACTTGAAGGAGAAAGGGACATAACTTTGGGCTTTGTTGATTTACTACGTGATGATTTTATTGAAAAAGATCGAAGCCGTGGTATTTATTTCACTCAAGATTGGGTTTCTATACCAGGTGTTCTGCCCGTAGCTTCGGGGGGTATTCACGTTTGGCATATGCCTGCTTTGACCGAGATCTTTGGAGATGATTCCGTACTACAATTCGGTGGAGGAACTTTAGGACACCCTTGGGGAAATGCACCGGGTGCCGTAGCTAATCGAGTAGCTTTAGAAGCATGTGTAAAAGCTCGTAATGAGGGACGTGACCTTGCCCGCCAGGGTAATGAAATTATCCGCGAGGCTGGCAAATGGAGTATGGAACTAGCTGCTGCTTGTGAAGTATGGAAGGAGATCAAATTTGAATTCGAAGCAATGGATACTTTAGATAAATAAAATTTGAATTCGAAGCAATGGATACTTTGTAATCCAGTAATTACTGTTGGTTTGTTGAATTGCAATTAAACTCGGCCCAATCTTTTACTAAAAGGATTGAGCCGATCCTAAAGATTGGTGTATTCTTTTCTATCCTATTCGTTCCGTGTTGGAATAGAAACTTATTGTATTAGTAGACGAGATTTTATTGTATTAGTAGACGATATTTTACGAAAAAGGTTCTTGATAGGAGAAAAATTTCTTTTTTCAATTTTTTCAGTGCGAATTTTACACAACATAGGGAAATCGCTATTTCTAATTGAAAATTTATATTTATAATTGAAAAGAAAAAAGTAAAGTATCATATATCATATATAATGAACTGATACTCCAGGTTCTCACAAACGAGAATCCTTTACTTCAATATTCACTCATTATTAGTTTAATGATTGTATCCATTATGCGTATTCCGATAGGAAATAATCAAATGACTATTCATCTATTATACTTTACATCTAAATAGAGGCAAGAAAACTCTATGGAAAAATTATGGTTCAATTTTATCTTGTCTAAGGGGGAATTAGAATACAGATGTGGGCTAAGTAAATCAATGGATAGCCTTGGTCCTATTGAAAATACTAGTGTAAACGAAGACCCGGTTAGAAATGATATGGATAAAAAACATTCATGGTTGTAGTGACAGCTCTAGTTATTACAGTAAGGTTGATCATTTAGTTGGCGTCAAAGACATTCGGAATTTCATTTCTGATGACACCCGAATTAGGGTTTTAATTAGGGATAGTAATCAGGATAATGATAGTAATCAGGATAATTATTCTCTATATTTTAATAGTGAAAATCAAATTTTTGAGATTGACAATGACGATCCCTCACTATGATTTTAACTTGTATGATACTAACTATAGTTGGAATAATCACATTAAGAGTTGTATTAACTCTTATCTTCGTTCTCAAACCTGTATTGATAGTTCCATTTTAAGTGGTAGTGACAATTACAATGATAGTTATATTTATAATTGCATTTGTGGTTACATTTGTGTTGAAGGTGGAAATAGTAGTGAAGACAATGGTTTAACTCTAAAAGAAAGTTGCGCAAATGGTAATGATTTAACTCTAAAAGAAAGTTGCGCAAATGGTAATGATTTAACTCTAAAAGAAAGTTGCGCAAATGGTAATGATTTAACTCTAAAAGAAAGTTGCGCAAATGGTAATGATTTAACTCTAAAAGAAAGTTGCGCAAATGGTAATGATTTAACTCTAAAAGAAAGTTGCGCAAATGGTAATGATTTAACTCTAAAAGAAAGTTGCGCAAATGGTAATGATTTAGAAAGGCCTAAAGATTTCAAGCATTTGTGGGTTCTATGCGAAAATGAAGATTGTTATGGATTAAATTATAAGAAATTTCTTAAGCCAAAAATGAATATTTGTGAATACTGTGGATATCATTTGAAAATGAGTAGTTCAGATAGAATCGAACTTTCGATTGATCCAGGTACTTGGGATCCTATGGATGAAGACATGATCTCTCTGGATCCCATTGAATTTCAGTATGACGAAGATGGTATTGATTATGATCCATTTCAGTCTGACGAAGATGGTATTGATTATGATCCATTTCAGTCTGACGAAGATGGTTCTGACGAAGCTGACGAAGATGGTTCTGACGAAGCTGACGAAGATGGTTCTGACGAAGCTGACGAAGATGGTTCTGACGAAGCTGACGAAGATGGTTCTGACGAAGCTGACGAAGATGGTTCTGACGAAGCTGACGAAGATGGTTCTGACGAAGATGGTATTGATTATGATCCATTTCAGTCTGACCAAGAAGAGCCTTATATGGATGGTATTGATTCTGATCCATTTCAGTATGACGAAGATAAAGTTCAGTATGACGAAGATAAAGTTCAGTATGACAAAGATAAAGTTCAGTTTGACAAAGATAAAGTTCAGTATGACAAAGATAAAGTTCAGTTTAACAAAGATAAAGATGGTATTAATTATGATCCATTTCAGTTTAACAAAGATAAAGATGGTCTTGATTCTGATCCATTTCAGTATGACGAAGATAAAGTTCAGTATGACAAAGATAAAGTTCAGTTTGACAAAGATAAAGTTCAGTTTGACAAAGATAAAGTTCAGTTTGACAAAGATAAAGATAAAGATGGTATTGATTATGATCCATTTCAGTTTGACAAAGATAAAGATGGTATTGATTCTGATCCATTTCAGTATGACGAAGATGGTATTGATTCTTATCCGTTTGAGTATGACGAAGATGGTATTGATTCTGATCCGTTTGAGTATGACGAAGAGCCCTATAAAGATCGTCTTGATTCTTATCAAAGAGAGACAGGATTAACTGAGGCTATTCAAACAGGTACGGGTCAACTAAACGGTATTCCTATAGCAATCGGGGTTATGGATTTTCAGTTTATGGGGGGTAGTATGGGATCCGCAGTAGGCGAGAAAATCACCCGTTTGATCGAATATGCTACCAATAATTTTTTGCCTCTTATTCTAGTGTGTGCTTCCGGAGGAGCACGCATGCAAGAAGGAAGTTTGAGCTTGATGCAAATGGCTAAAATATCTTCTGCTTTATATGATTATCAATCAAATAAAAAGTTATTTTATGTATCAATTCTTACATCTCCTACTACTGGTGGAGTGACCGCGAGTTTTGGTATGTTGGGGGATATCATTATTGCTGAACCCAATGCCTATATTGCATTTGCGGGTAAAAGAGTAATTGAGCAAACATTGAATATAACAGTACCTGAAGGTTCACAGGAGGCTGAATATTTATTCCATAAGGGTTTATTCGATCCAATCGTACCACGTAATCCTTTAAAGGGTGTTCTGAGTGAGTTATTTCAGTTCCACGGTTTTTTTCCTTTGAATCAAAATTCAATCAAGTAGAGTCTTAAGTTAAATTATTTTCTTTGTAGTGAAAAGGCAGTTAGTTAGTTTATCAGAATCAAAGTCAAAGCCCGCATAATGGGCTTTGACTTTGTGACATAAAATGGAATTGTCGAAAAACGAATTTTATCTTGCTCTATTGCGTATGTTTATATAATTCAAATATAGAAAAAATATAAATATAGAGTTTTGCATCTTTCTATATCTCCCGAGAATTCTATTTTTACTAAAAATCCCTGTTCTTGGATCGGATTCTAACGAATCGAATCTTTCGACAATTTGTAATAAACTCTTTCTCAATTTGTAATAAACTCTTTCTTTATTAAATTCAAATTAGAAATTAAAATTAGAAGACAAGAACAATAGAATAATAATAATAAGAAAAGTAGGAATAAAGTAAGATAATAAAGAAAGTGGATTATCTTATCATACACCTATTTTATTTCATTTAGAAAGATGGGCAAGTCCCTTTATTTAATTCTACATTCCTTGCACTTATTAGATAAGATATATATATTAGATATATATACTCGCTTAGATATACTTAGTATTTAGATATACTTAGTATTTAGATATACTTAGTATAATATTTAGATATACTTAGTATTTAGATATACTTAGTATAATATTTAGATATACTTAGTATTTCGATATACTTAGTATAATATTTAGATATACTTAGTATAATATACGAATTATAATATAATTATTATAAGATATATTTATAACTAACTTTATAACTAACAATATAACAATAACAGGTACGAATATTAAATTGAGGTACCCATTTTATGACAATTCCCTCTATTTTTGTGCCTTTAGTAGGCCTAGTATTTCCGGCAATTGCAATGGCTTCTTTATCTTTGTATGTTCAAAAAACTAAGATTTTTTAGATTCGATGGGGCCAAGGCCAAGACCAAATCTTATCTATTTTTTTTTTCACGACTTAGATGCCACGGATATCTATTTAGTAGAATATTGTATAACATCCATCCGGCTTCCCCGAACATAAATGAAAAAGCTCCTCTTATGCATACGTAAACATGATATAGGGGTAAATGAATTATAGCAAGTGGATCGGTACCGGACGAATGTATGAAATTAAAGTCTATATATCTAGTAGATCTGTATAGGGGATCATATAAAGGGGATGATTTTAGATCTAAGCAATTTGATGAATTACTTCTAAAAGTTCATATCAAAATAGCACTAGTTGATGAGAGTTACTTCGGAAACAAAAAAAGTAAAGTCAAATTTTTTTGCTTATTTTCTCAATTCCAATAAAATGCAACTGGATCTAGTATGTATGAGTTGGCGATCAGAATCTATATGGATAGAATTTATAGTGGGGTCTCGAAAAACAAGCAATTTCTGCTGGGCCTTTATTCTTTTTTTTGGTTCATTAGGGTTTTTATTAGTTGGAACTTCTAGTTATCTTGGTAGGAATTTGATATCTTTATTTCCGTCTCAGCAAATAGTTTTTTTTCCACAAGGAATCGTGATGTCTTTCTATGGGATCGCGGGTCTCTTTATTAGTTCCTATTTGTGGTGCACGATTTTTTGGAATGTAGGTAGTGGTTATGATCGATTCGATAGAAAAGAGGGAATAGTATGTATTTTTCGTTGGGGTTTTCCTGGAAAAAATCGTCGCATCTTTCTACGATTCCTTATGAAAGATATTCAGTCCATCAGAATAGAAGTTAAAGAGGGTATTTATGCTCGGCGTGTCCTTTATATGGAAATCAGAGGCCAGGGGGCCGTTCCCTTGACTCGTACTGATGAGAATTTGACTCCACGAGAAATTGAGCAAAAAGCTGCTGAATTGGCCTATTTTTTGCGTGTACCGATTGAAGTCTTTTGAAATGAATTGCAGAATAAATGCTTTCTCGGCAGGAGGAAAAAACTCAAGACAAGAAGCCTCTTTTTTCTATAGCAGAACTAAACTGAAGTTTCTTAAGAATGCCCACTCGAACCAAAGAAGACGTATACGGAAGAGTCATAACATAAAACAAAACTGTTTTTTTTTTTTTGTCCACAAAAATTGTTTTTTATGCGTCTGTAAATGTAAAACCACTCAACTTAATTCAGTAACAAAACAAGCAAGAAATCGAAATAATGGATTCATCTCATATATCAAAGTATTTCGAAATATTTAACTTTTTATTTTCAATATTTGGAGTTGATACGTTAGATACAGATAGATTATATCTTGTAAATTTTCTCTACTTTCCTTTTGTCAATCAGCCCCTCCCCTTTTATCCTTTCTTTTGTGCTCCTTAAGAACTAAACAAGTAGATTTCTTTCTTATAACATAATGATAAATGTAATGATAACTTTTCTGTCTTTTTTTGTCACTCATTTTTGATCATCATAATATTTTTCATAATTTTTTTTTTTTCAATTATTCCCGGACTCTAGACTATATACAGTCTAGATAACCCGCGAAAATTTTTCGACATATTTGATTGATATCTTGATATAGACAGGGAGCTCCTTCGTCTCAAAATCTGAATAGAATAATCTTTATTATTTGAAGCGGTTCTTTCGGGCAGTTATCGAAAGAGGGCAATTGCTTCGAATTTGATCAATTGAGATATCTGGAAACAATAATATATATATATATTTCATTCGAACATTCGAATTCAAAGTGGATTCTTATTTTCTATTTCTGTACTCTTTTTAGATTCAAGGACTAAGCACTGAATCAAAAAAAAAAAAAACAGAGAATAGATTCATGGGCCCCTACCTTATAATTTATCTTATAATTTATAATATAATGAAAGTCATGCTTGATAGAAAGATTAGATCACATAAAGTCAACGAATGAGGTGGGTTCATTAACAATTCACAGATGAAAAAATGGCAAAAAAGAAAGCATTCACTCCCCTTCTATATTTTGCATCTATAGTATTTTTGCCCTGGTGGATCTCTCTCTCATTTAATAAAAGTCTGAAATCTTGGATTACTAATTGGTGGAATACTAGGCAATCCGAAACTTTTTTGAATGATATTCAAGAAAAAAGTATTCTAGAACAATTCATAGAAGTAGAGGAACTCCTCCTGTTGGACGAAATGATAAAAGAATACCCGGAAACACATCTACAAAAACTTCGTATAGGAATCCACAAAGAAACGATCCAATTGATCAAGATGCACAATGAGGATCGTATCCATACGATTTTGCACTTCTCGACAAATCTAATCTGTTTCGTTATTCTAAGTGGTTATTCTATTTTGGGTAATGAAGAACTTGTTATTCTTAACTCTTGGGTTCAAGAATTCCTATATAATTTAAGCGACACAATAAAAGCTTTTTCTATTCTTTTATTAACTGAGTTCTGTGTCGGATTCCATTCGCACCACGGTTGGGAACTAATGATTGGCTATATCTACAAAGATTTTGGATTTGCTCATAATGATCAAATTATATCTGTTCTTGCTTGTACCCTTCCAGTCATTCTAGATACAATTTTTAAATATTCGATCTTTCGTTATTTAAATCATGTATCGCCGTCACTTGTAGTTATTTATCATTCACTGACTGACTGAAAAATGATTCACGGATTCAATTAGAATCTTTCTTACTTTGTATATAAGCAAAGAATGCAAAGTCGTACTTACTTTACTCTTTCTACCCATCAGGGGAATACAATTCCTCCTCTATTTCAGTAAATTTTTTTTTTTTTCAGTAAAAGTAAATAGCAGAATCGTGGATAGGGAACTATACTAGTGACCTACCTAATTTTATTGTAGAAATTTTCGGGATCAATGATTGTACCATGCAAACTAGAAATACTTTTTCTTGGATAAAGGAGGAGATTACTCGATCCATTTCCGTATCGCTCATGATCTATATAATAACCGGGGCATCCATTTCAAATGCATATCCCATTTTTGCGCAGCAGGGGTATGAAAATCCACGAGAAGCAACTGGGCGTATTGTATGTGCCAATTGCCATTTAGCTAATAAACCCGTGGATATTGAGGTTCCACAAGCGGTACTTCCTGATACTGTATTTGAAGCGGTTGTTAGAATTCCTTATGATATGCAACTGAAACAAGTTCTTGCTAATGGTAAGAAAGGGGCTTTGAATGTGGGTGCTGTTCTTATTTTACCGGAGGGGTTTGAGTTAGCCCCACCTGATCGTATTTCGCCCGAGATGAAAGAAAAGATAGGCAATCTGTCTTTTCAGAACTACCGCCCCACTCAGAAAAATATTCTTGTGATAGGTCCTGTTCCTGGTCAAAAATATAGTGAAATCACCTTTCCTATTCTTTCCCCAGACCCTGCTAGTAATAAGGATGTTCATTTCTTAAAATATCCCATATACGTAGGCGGAAATAGGGGAAGGGGTCAGATTTATCCCGACGGGAACAAAAGTAACAATACAATTTATAATGCTACGGCAACAGGTATAGTAAGCAAAATCATACGAAAAGAAAAAGGGGGGTACGAAATAACCATAACGGATGCATTGGATGGACATCAAGTGGTTGATATTATCCCCCCAGGACCAGAACTTCTTGTTTCAGAGGGTGAATCTATCAAACTTGATCAACCATTAACAAGTAATCCTAATGTGGGTGGATTTGGTCAGGGGGATGCAGAAATAGTACTTCAAGATCCACTACGTGTCCAAGGCCTTTTGTTCTTCTTGGCATCTATTGTTTTTGCACAAATCTTTTTGGTTCTTAAAAAGAAACAATTTGAAAAGGTTCAAGTGTCCGAAATGAATTTCTAGATCCGTGGATTTATCAACATCAAATTTGTAAAAAAGAACAAATTCTTCCTGGCAATTAGGTTAGGTATGATGAAAAAAGTATGAAAAGTCTTTTGCTTGTTTATATTCTTTCTCTAGGAATTACTTTTACCGCATTCAAAATCTGTATATTGTGAAGAAGACTATTTGTCTTTACCCCTTCTTTTCTTTTTTCAATCTAAATGGGAGGGGTGTAATTATATCCCTATTGTCAGATTGAAATGTCACAGAATGGGTTTTGTTTTCTAAATTCAATTTGATTAGATACTAAACATAAGATAAGTAAGCGGAGAATAGAAAGGAAGGATAAATGAGGGGAACAAATAATTACAGGGAGTATTCTTCGTCTTCCTAGCCTTCGGCACAAGAAAAGGATGTGTAAAATTCCTTTTCTTGTGTCGAAATAATAACAATTCCGGATCCCATTCGTCAAAGATTTCTATTCTTAGTTTATATTTTTCCAGATTTTTCAGAACCCTTTATTTTTTTAGATTTACTTATAATAGATAATAGATTATAATAGATAATAGAATAAGTAATAAAGTAATCGAATAAGTAATAAGGATAATATAATAAGTATAAAATAAGTATAAATAAGTATAAAATAAGTATAAGTATAAATAAGTATAATATAATATAATAAGTAATGGACAACCAAAAAAAAGAGAAGGAATCCTTTTTTTTATAAATATAAAATAGAAGCAAGGCGATGAACTTATAAAAAAATTTCAAACTTTGATGAAATACTAAAATAAATAGAGTAAGGTTAGACTAGTCTAGAAAGGGTTTGCTTGATATCTGGTCGACAGAAAAAAAAAAGAAATATTAAAATTAAATATTAAAATATTAAAATTAAATATTAAAAAAAATTAAATATTAAAATTAAATATATATTGTGATTGTGTCATCCAGGAAAAGGAAATTGAGTGATTCCTTTTTTTCTTCTAACCTTGAAAGTATCGATAGATACTATCGAAGAACAGATGCTATGAATCAATTAATCGAGTTCATTTTTCAAAAACATCATCGGAAAAAGTGATCTATTTGTTGTCATTTATATTTATACGAACAAAATATTATGATCATTAAGAATTCAACGGGACCCCTCCTCGCGAATCAGACAAAGAAAGAGGAGGCGGGCCCCGTTGAGTTCTTACACTTTCATGCCTATAACTTAGTTCATCCCATTATTACATATTACAGGGACGAACCCAATCCAGAATATGAACCATAAAAGAAAATACCTATTAAACCGATCACAGGAATACCAGTTACCGTACCTATTATCCAAAGAGGAATCCTTCCAGTAGTATCGGCCATTTATCCCGCTTCCCTCCACATTTCATCAAGTGGTCATGCTAAAGACATAAACAGTCATAGATAATTATGAGATGCAATCCTTCCGAATGGGATAAGAGAATTCCTACTATTATTTAGTATTCTACTACTCTTTTTTTCTTAATTGAAGAAATAATTGGAAAATAAAACAGCAAGTACAAAAATGAGTAATAACCCCCAGTAGAGACTGGTACGATTCAATTCAACATTTTGTTCGTTCGGGTTTGATTGTGTCATAGCTCTATAATTAATTCGGATTAGGTTTATCGTTGGATGAACTGCATTGCTGATATTGACCCCAAAAAAGAAACGGTAGGTACAGCTAGTCCGTGAACAGCCAACCATCGCACTGTAAAAATTGGATAGGTTCGATCTATGGTCATTGGGTCCTCCTAAAAAGATCTACTAAATTCATCGAGTTGTTCCAAAGAATCAAAACGGCCGGTTATTAATGGAATTCCTTGTCGGCTCTCTGTAAAATACTCGTTTGGACGAGGGCTTCCAAACACATCATAAGCTAAACCTGTGCTGACGAATAACCAACCCGCAATGAATAGGGAAGGTATAGTAATACTATGAATGATCCAGTATCGAATACTGGTAATAATATCAGCAAAAGAACGTTCTCCTGTGCTTCCAGACATGCTGAGCTCCGCATATTCTTGTAGGGGATCGATTCCGTAAAAGATGAGATCAGTAAACGGAAATTCACTGAAATTCAATCTTTGTGAGATCGTCAATATTGTACCAAAGGTATTTTTAGAGTATACCGAATCAGTATAGCTATCCTTCTTCTGACACAGCAACGCAATTTCAAACAGTATATCGACATGAAGTGCTAGATAATTTCTTTCTTCTTCTTGCTTGTCGATGTATAACCACGTATCATGCGATAGAAAATTCCTCAAATTCCTGGAATATAATATAGGGGATTCTATTATTGGTTTGGGGCTAGAAACGGAAGATCAGGTAACCCGTGAATCCAACAAGTTTATAATAATTCATGAAGGAAATTATCATATTTCCGCAAGTCAATTAGATGCGAAATCTAAAAATTGACTTTTTTTCGTAATTGCATAAGAGGTTTTGTTTTTTGTTGTAAGCCCTCCTTTTTTTATTTTAAGGAATTGCTTAGTCGTCTAGTAACAAGTAAGAGTAGTCGATAGTATTAGATATAGATAAAAAAAAGAGCAAGGAATAAAAAAAAAATTCTACTAATCAATATTTGTGAGGCGGCCTTTCTTGTATTCTTGTATTAGATCCAAAGGTTTTTTCTTGACCTAACTACAAAGATGATGAATCTATTTCTTTTTCTTTTCTACTCTTGTCCTGCCGCTCTATTTTTGTGAATACCGTTTAGAATGATTGATGAATCAAAAAATTTCAATTGAACTTATTCTTTCAATTGGTATTTTTGCTTATCCCCGTCTCTTTTAAAAATTGAAACTTAGGTAAGTGCTTTATAAACATATGTATAAAAAGAACATATTTCATTTAGCTCCTTCATGCCTACTCTAACTAGTTATTTCGGTTTTTTACTAGCGGCTTTAACTATAACCTCAGCTCTATTTATTGGTCTGAGTAAGATACGACTTATTTGAAAATTAATTGAATGAACGAACAATTAATAAAAACAAAGTTTTCTGTCCTATTCCATATATTCTATAGTTCCTTACCGTGTTAATTATCAATTATTAGTTATTGATATTCATGGGCAATAGAGATTAATATTTAGGGATAGATATTACCTTTCTTTTTCTCCTTTCAAATAAATTGAAATGATTGAAGTTTTTCTATTTGGAATCGTCTTAGGTCTAATTCCTATTACTTTGGCTGGATTATTCGTAACCGCATATTTACAATACATACGTGGTGATCAGTTGGACCTTTGATTAATTAACATCTCTTTTTTTGACTGACCCCTTTAATTTTAATTTAATTAATTTAATTCAAGGAGGTCAAATTCGAATTGCTGTTCAATTTTTTTTTTTTTTTTTTTTTTTTCAGTTCGGTGTAATTTTCGACTTAACAAGAGCGGAATCACGCTCTGTAGGATTTGAACCTACGACATTGGGTTTTGGAGACCCACGTTCTACCGAACTGAACTAAGAGCGCTTTCTTATCATAATAAATAAGACTGTAAAAAAGAGGATTCTTTTATTTTATAACCCCAATACATCGTGCACACCTATACTATCATATATCATATATAATATGAGAAAATGATAGATTATGTATGCTTAATTTTAATCAATCTAAAACTAAAATGGCTCCCTCCTTACTGCTCAAAGGAGAAGTAATAGGTAGGGATGACAGGATTTGAACCCGTGACATTTTGTACCCAAAACAAACGCGCTACCAAGCTGCGCTACATCCCTTTCAATTGGCCTACGATGTTATTGTAGAGAATCCCTGTCTTGTTTTCCACACCCTTATTTCATCTATTGATATACAAAAATTATCTTTCCATTTCCTCTTTTTGGTCTCATATCATATAACAACCATATAATGAATAATAAATGAATCTTTTTGGCGGGAATTCTCAGGCAGAAAGGGACCTATTTTGCTGTTTTAAGAAAAGGAAAATCTTATCTATCGAATCATTGTACATTTAAATTTTAATTTTGAATTAGGAATTCCGGGTACAAATATACAAATACAAGTGGTCTTTAACCACACATACATGTGATTATATATGTATTACCATAATGTATGTAATACGATAAAGAAGGAGGATTTTAAATGCGAGATCTAAAAACATATCTTTCCGTAGCACCGGTACTAAGTACTCTCTGGTTCGGTTCTTTAGCGGGTTTATTGATAGAGATCAATCGTTTCTTCCCGGATGCGTTAACATTCCCTTTTTTTTAATTCTAGTTATTGTCGCGGGACGGGGTGAAAAAGATTAGATCGATATACAATCAAATATCTGTGACTAATCTCTCGCCCCCCCTTGACTTTAGTTGTTTTTAGAATTATAATTATATAAGAAATGAATTCTAATTATATAAGAAATAATTCTATTTAGTTTTTTTAGAATTCTAATTATATAAGAATTATATAAAATAAATAAGGAAGGTAGAACGAAAAAAGTGGATTGAACCTCAACAAAACTTGGGTTCAAGCTCCAATTAAATTACTAGTAGAGCGAAAAGAGAAATGTGGCTGGAACAACAGTATCCTACAAGATACTTAAAGAAAATACCGTACTGTGATTCTAAATCGAGTTAGAAATCATTGTATTACTTATTTACTATTAGTATAATACATATTGATTTACTATATTGATTGCAATTGATTGCAACGAAATCTTTCAGGATTTGGTTTTGAGTTAGCAACTTTTATTTATTTATTTTCATTCCTTTCTTCTTCACTTTTGATCGGAAAATAGAAGAGTTGGGTGAATTAAAAACTCAAAGGGGGTTCATGGCCAAGAGTAAAGATGTCCGAGTAACGATTATTTTGGAATGTACCAGTTGTGTTCGAAACGTCGTTAATAAGGAATCAACGGGCATTTCCAGGTATATTACTCAAAAAAATCGACACAATACGCCTAGTCGATTGGAATTGAAGAAATTCTGTTCCTATTGTTACAAACATACAATTCACGGGGAGATAAAGAAATAAATCGAATCAAGTACTCGTATGTCAACCCTTCCCGAGAATATGAGAAAATAGGACATTAGGTATTTAGGTAACATTAGGTATTTAGTATGAGAAAATAGGACATTAGGTATTCAGGTATAATAATATATATTATATAATATATTAAGTAATATTAAGTATATAATTAGTTAGATATAATATATAACTAATATATAACAAATATTTTATTTATATATTAGTCTATATTTGTATTTCCTTGTCTATTCCACGCTTTCTTTTTAAAGTGAAGTTTTTAGTTTTAAATTATTCGATATGCACGTTAATAAATTTTTAACCTTTTTAACCTGGTATATGATTGTATCAATATTCTTTTATTTTTTTTTATTCTATTTTTTATTTAGTTCTTATTTTTTTAATAATTTTTTTCTTTATTCTCGAGTCAATTATTTATTTTTTTAGTTTACCGTCTTCGAATGATTTTTAGTTTACAGTCTTCGAATGATTAGGAGTTGGATTTTCATTGATTAGGAATTAGATTTTTAATATCACTAACTATTTTTTTTTTTATTTTCTATTCGTGCATAATGATTATTTTAATATTGTTAATTTTAATATTGTTGTTAATTTTAATATTGTTAATATTGTATTATTTATTATATTGTATGATTTATTCATTACTATATTTTTTAGTTATTACTATATTTTGTATTTATTACTATATTTCATTATTTATTTCTTATTTTATTAATTATTTATTATTTTCGTGTCGGTTCTATATATATTTATAAATTATATTTATTTATTATTTATGTATTATCACAGTTATAGATATTTATTTAAATTATATTTATATATTAAATATATTAAAATATTAAATTATATTTATATTTTATATATTAAATATATTAAAATATGAAATTATATTTATATATATTTATAAATTATATTTATTTATTATTTATGTATTATCACAGTTATAGATATTTATTTAAATTATATTTATATATTAAATATATTAAAATATTAAATTATATTTATATTTTATATATTAAATATATTAAAATATGAAATTATATTTATATATTAAATATATTAAAATATGAAATTATATTTATATATTAAATATATTAAAATATGAAATTATATTTATATATTAAATATATTAAAATATGAAATTATATTTATATATTAAATATATTAAAATATGAAATTATATTTAAATAAATATCTATAAATAATATAATAATAAAATAAACTAATAAAATAAACAAATAAATAATAAATAAATAATTAAAATAAACTAATAAAATAAACAAATAAATAAGAAATAAATAATAAATAAATAATACAATAATAAAAAAAACAAAGCAAATCGTATTTATTCTATTAATTCTATAATTTGAATTTGATCCGATCAAAATAGGATTTTAGAAAAGGATAGGATAGGATTATTTTTAGAAATAAGGAATAAAGAAATGATGGATAAATACAAGCGATCTTTTCGTAGGCGTTTGCCCCCGATCCAATCGGGGGATCGAATTGATTATAGAAACATGAGTTTAATTAGTCGATTTATTAGTGAACAAGGAAAAATCTTATCTAGGCGAGTAAATAGATTGACTTTAAAACAACAACGATTAATTACTATTGCTATAAAACAAGCTCGTATTTTATCTTCGTTACCCTTTATTAATAATGAGAAACGATTTGAAAGAAGGGAGTCGACCGCTAGAACTAGAACCAGAAATGAGAAACGATTTGAAAGAAGAGAGTCGACCGCTAGAACTACTGCTCTTAGAACCAGAAATAAATAGGCTTACCCTTCAATTGACTCAAAATTATCAAACGTAGACTGATGCTTTATTCAAAAAATCTGATAATCAAAATTGTCGTGTCGTAAGAAAAAAGAAATAA
>NW_028322720.1:5000-15000 GCF_047325235.1 Durio zibethinus
TTCCTGACACATTACTAATTCCCCTGGCGTAGATCTACTTGTTGTTAATAAATCGGTAAGAGTATTATTTCGATAGATAACTCTTCTATAGAGTTCATTAATATCCGAACTCATTAGTTTACCCCCATCTATCTGAATGATCGGTCTCAACTCGGGAGGAAGAACCGGTAATAGACATAAAACCATCCATTCTGGTTCTATATTTGTTCGAATAAAATGCTTAGCCAATTCCATGCGTCTAACCAAAAAATCCTTTCTTCTTCCAATTTTTCGATCTTCCCATTCATTACCCGCGAGGCCTTCTTCTCCTAATTCTTTCCATTCGACCAACGAATAATCGATAAGAATTCGCAAATCTAGATCGGTTAATTGTTCTCGAATAGCACCTGCTCCAGTAGAAATTTCTCGATTTCGAAATGTATCGAAACCTTGGGTAGTAAAAAAAAGTGGGATACTGTATTTCCAGGATTGAATTTCATATTCGAATGAACCTCGTAATCGTAAGAAAGTAGGTTTTTTAGCGATGGGCCTAGCAAAAGCAAAATTAGGATAGGGCCCTACAGGATCTCTCCCCCCCCCCCCTCAAAATCGGACATGAGAGTTTCCTCTCATCCGGCTCAAGTAGTTACACCAAATAAAGATAAAGAAAGGAGTTCTCGCTTTCAAATTCTAGAACCCCCCCCAAAAAAAGGTCTACTCTTTACTCAAGTTCCAAAGAAACATTTCATTGATTCATTCTTCTTTTATTGATTTATATTTTCTTAATTCTTTATTCAATTCGAAATTAGGACATAAATGAAATGTGAAATTCTTGAGTAGTCTACTTCCCCTCGAATGATGAATCCTCTTAAATTAAAGGAGTGTCATAAGGGATTTACTTGTCTATGTACCCTTCCATTCGATCTCTTAGGTCCTGCCTTACCTTACCTCGACGGTTATACCACGATGCCCTTAACTTAAAGCCTAAGCCTATATGCGATGTATAGACTCCTGCAACCATGACATATTTGTTTACTTGAACATAATTTCATTTCTTTCTAAAAGAACTAAAAGAAATGAGAATGGTTAATTCCACAAAAGAAAGAAGTCTTTTTTTTTCACGAGGTACAACTCAAAATTCCTATTTATTTATTTTTACTGACTCGACCATAGACCAATTCCCTTTTTATTTGGGAGTATTGAATACACCCATAATTCTGAGCTTCATGTTACTCCTCCCAAGAGACATGTCATGTCAGATCCAGGGCATCCCAATTCGATTGAATGGGATGACAGTTTCTCATTGCTAATCGGTAAAATCATAATTTCGATCAAATCACACATCGCAGTATACTAGACCCTCTAATTCTTTAAGAGGTTTATCTAAAAGATTGGCGATATAACTAGGACGACGTTTCAAATACCATACATGAGTTACTGGACATGCCAGTTTTATGTATCCCATTTGATATCTTCGTATCCGATAATCAACAAATTCAACTCCGCATTGTTCACAAAATTTAGGGCCCTGCTTTTCATTTCCAATTACTCGATAATTTCCACAAGCGCAAATTCCACTTTTTATAGGTCCAAAAATTCTTTCACAAAATAATCCATCCTTTTCCGGTTTATTGGTTTTGTAATGAAAAGTATAGGGTTTTGTCACCTCTCCAACGGTTTCTCCATTAGGTAGGATTTTATTGGCCCAAGCACTTATTTGTTGGGGAGAAACTGAGCCAATTCGGAGTTGTTGATGTTTATATCGGTCGATCATAGAAGACAAATTCTGATTCATTCCGATTAAGCTTCCTTCCTATTAATCTGGAAGTTCTTCTCAGATACAAGGAAATGATTCAGTTCCAGAGCCAAAGATCGTAATTCTCGGACGAGCAATCGAAAAGATTCTGGAGCATTTTCAGGTTTAGGTATTGTTCCTCCAATGATCATAGTACCAAGTACTTCTTGGCGAGCTCTAATATGATCAGATTTATAAGTAAGCATTTCTTGTAAAATATGAGCAACACCAAATCCCTCTAGAGCCCAAACCTCCATTTCTCCTACCCGTTGTCCTCCTTGCTTGGACCTTCCTCTAAGTGGTTGTTGTGTAACAAGTGTATAATGTCCACTGGAACGCCCATGTATTTTATCATCAACTTGATGAATTAATTTCAAGATATAAGGTTTTCCTATTATAACAGGTTGTTCAAAAGGGTCCCCCGTTCTTCCATCAAATAGTCTGCTTTTTCCTGGATACTCGGGTTCAAATACCCATGGATTCGCTGTTTGCTTACCGGCTTCATATAATTCGGAAAACACTAGTTTTCTCGAAGCCTCTTGTTCATATCTCTCATCAAACGGTGCTATTCGATAATGTCTATCTAGTAGACTCCCTGCTAACCCAAGCGAGCATTCAAATATCTGTCCCACATTCATTCGTGAAGGGACTCCTAATGGGTTGAAGACCATATCAACAGGTCTTCCGTCTTGCAAATAAGGCATATCCTGTCTAGGTAAAATTTTGGAAATGATACCCTTATTTCCATGTCTTCCGGCTACTTTATCGCCTACTTTCATTTCGCGTTTCTGTGAAATATATACACGAATCGTTTCCGGATTATAACTAGAACCCCCTTTTTTCTGGATCCATCTCACATCGATGACTCGACCCCTCCCACCTATAGGTAATTTTAGACAAGTTTCCTTTGAAGTGGATACCTGAATCCCAAGTATGGCCCGTAATAATCTATCTTCTGGAGCATATGATGATTCTTTCGCCACCTGAGGCGTTAATTTACCTACTAAAATATCGCCCGTCTCCACCCAAGATCCCAGCATCACAATTCCATTTTTGTCTAAATTGCGGAGTAAATGGGCTTCTAGGTGCGATATTTCGTTAGTGATTCTTTCAGGACCTTGGCTTGTCACATGAGTCTGAATTTCATATTTTCGTATGTGAAAAGAAGTATAAATATCTTCATATACTAGACGCTCGCTAATGAGTACCGCATCCTCAAAATTGTAACCTTCCCATGGCATATAAGCTACTAATACGTTTTTGCCCAAAGCGAGTTCGCCACCAACCGTAGCGGCACCATCCGCTAAAATCTGTCCCTTTTTAATGCATTTACCCCGCTGAACCCGGGGAGTTTGATGCATACAAGTATTTTTGTTGGAACGTTGATACATAACTAATGGAATGCTTAGAGTATCCCCATTACCCGATAAAATAATCTTGTCAGTATCGGTAGAAATGATCTTTCCCTCTTGATCGGCTATAGCGGGAACCCCTGAATCTAGAGCCAATTGGCGTTCCAACCCAGTTCCAACAATGCACTTCTCGGAACGCGAAAGCGGAACTGCTTGGCGTTGCATATTAGAACTCATTAAAGCCCGATTCGCGTCATTATGCTCGATAAAAGGAATGAGGGAAGCTCCCATAGAAAAATATTGAAAAGGAAAAATACTTCGAAGATGAACTTGTTCCCATGCAATAGTCAGGAATTCTTGGCGGTATCGAGCCGGAACAACCTGTTCTTCCTGAATACCCTGATTCAAGGCCAAAGAATTTCCTGCCGCTACCATATAATATTCATCTCGACTTGGGGATAAATAAAGCATCTGTGCTTTTTTTGATCTCTCAAATATTTTATAAAATGGACTTTCTAGAGACCCCCAACGACCAATCCTGGCATGAATTGCTAAGGATCCAATAAGTCCAACATTGATTCCTTCAGACGTGTCAATTGGGCAAATGCGTCCATAGTAACTAGGATGGATATCTCGTATCCGAAAATTAGCAGTTCGCCCGGTCAATCCTCCGGGGCCCAAATAACTCAATTTTCTCCCATGAACTATTTGTGTCAATGGATTTGTTCGATCCAAAACTTGAGACAATGGGTGTAATCCGAAAAAGGATTCATAAGTGGTTGTTAATGGAGTCGAAGTTACCAAATTCTGAGGAGTCGGTATCAATTTATGCCTAATTGCTCCGCATATAGTTCCTCTAACTACATTTTCTAAACGAACCAGAGCCAATCCGAATTGATCTTGTAAGAGATCCGCTACAGAACGAATACGCTTATTTTTCAAATGATTCATATCGTCAAGTGTACCCATTCCAAATTTCATTCCAATCAAATGATCCGCAGCTGCCAATATATCTCGCGGTAACAAAAATGTATTGTTCTGAGGTATATTAAGATTCAGTCTCTGGTTCATATTTCGTCGACCAATCCTTCCTAATTCACATCTTTGCTGAAAGAATTTCTTTTGTAATTCCTTACACAAGGATTCAGAAAATACCGGATCCCCGCCTACACAAGAAAATTGTTGATAAAACTCCAAAATGGCATTTTCTTTTGACCCAATTTTTTTTTTTTCCTTATCGGTCAGGAAAGACAAGAAAATTTCAGGGTAGCAAACATTCTCTAGAATTTCTCTTAGATTCGAACCCATAGCTGATGATAGAACTAGAATAGATATTTTCTGTTTCCTACTTACACGAGCCCATATCCTTGCTTTTCTATCAATCTCTAATTCGAACCTCCCCCCCCAATCTGATATTATGGTACCAGTATAGACCGAAATTCCGTTAGGATCCAATTCTGATCGATAATAGATACCGGGGCTTTGCAATATTTGATTGATCACAATTCTGTATATTCCATTTACTATAGAAGTTCCGAGGGAGTTCATTAAAGGAATGTTTCCAATAAAAATTGTTTGTTCTTGCATATCCTTACTGGTTTTCAAAATTAATCCTGCGGATACATATAATTTAGAAGAATATGTGAGTGATTCATATACAGCATCCCTTTCTTTTATCAACGGTTCCACCAATTGATATGTTTCCACAAATAATTGAAATTCAATTTCTTGATCTGTATCTTCAATTTTTGGAAACTTATCAAGTTCTTCTGTTAAGCCCCGATCCATGAACCACACAAAATCCTTCAAATTGTATCTGATTCAACCCAGGTATTGTATACATTTCCCCATTTTCATTCCCGAGCATTTTGAATTTCCCATTTATCAAAAAAATCCCATTCTTTTCTCATTCTTCATCGAATCATATGAATCGATCTAATAATGATGGAATTGAATTTCTATTCTGTTTACTGAATCACATGAAATTTTATCTAACTCCATATACCATATAATATATATGGAATGTATGAAATGCGTATGAACGGAAGAAGAAAAATTATACTCAAATTTTAATTTATATTTATAACAAACAGCTACATAAAAGAATTGATAAATGCCATTTAGCCTTATGGAGTTTTGTATAGAATATCAAAAAAAAAAATAATAATTCAATTTCTACCATTATTATGATATTCCATATTCCAATCCGATTGAATACCAGAAAAATGAAATGAATTCCTGATTTGATCTGTTCGTTGAGATAAAGACAAAATAATCATAAAATATATATCGGGAGAGAGTTGATTTTTCTAGCACTTAATTTTTTCATAGATTCCATTGTTCTGTTCAAAAAATGATTCGCAGAGAAGAGAGATGTTTTTACCCATTTTTTAGTTTTTTATTTTTTAGTAGAATATTTAGAATATGATTGAAGTGCGTACGAAAAGAGGGCTTGTATTTATTAAACATATGCAGATATAGCATTTCTATTTATATATGTCTTTCCTCTTTTCTTTTTATTCCATTATAGCTCTCTAGTGGAGACAACACATGGCGTGCTCTATCAAAAATTCTATTTTTTCTTTAATTTTAATCTATTCAATGAAAAATTGAAACACGATAATTTCTTGCTGATTCCCTATGGACATCATATCTAGATAGATAAAATACCTCATTAGATAACTAGAGCTGTGTAACAACTTATGTTCGGGGGTTTACATAGACTCATAATTGCTGTTATATTATTATAATATAATTTATAATTATATAATTTATAATTGAAATTAAGAAAGTTTTTTTATTGAATTGAAAAATTGAAAAAAAAAATCAATACTAATTAGTTATGTATCCATTTTTATTTTCTTATACCATTAGAGAAAGACAAGTGAAGAAGAATCGTCCATAAATTTGCCGTCAATAGTTAATAGTTAATGGTTCCAATTTTTTTGTCCTGCATTTTTACTTTTGTAACTGAGAATCCACATTTTCTTTTTCAATAGAAAAGAAAAAAGAAAGGGAAAGTTTTTGTTTTTAGATATTGTGTGTCTTGAGATACTATAACCAATTGAAGGTATGGATCCAATCTAAAAATAAAAAGGGGATACTCTCATTTTTTTGTTTGTAGCCTTTTGGCGACATGGCCGAGCGGTAAGGCGGGGGACTGCAAATCCCTTATTCCCCAGTTCAAATCCGGGTGTCGCCTGATCAACAAAAAACGCGAAATCCTATATTCTGTTTTGCTGATATAACTCGACCAATTTTCTCCGGCAAAAACAAGTGTAAGAAAAGGACTCTTGATACTTTCTTGATTATAAACTTGATTATAAACTTCCGGAGGTTTTGTTTTCTAAAGTGTTGTAAATCCTTACGTCTAGGATTCAAGGAAAAACTAGAGTAGTGGAAGGGAATGAGTAAATCTTGATATGGTAGCCCCTCCCCTACTAATAGAGGGGCTACTATCGGAGTCTTGAATTAGATTGGATAACGGGAGTGTTTAATTAACTAATGAATGGTTGTAGAAGGGTTGGAAGATACTTTGTATACAGACTGATGAAAGTCTCTGAGTGTTCAGGCATCCAATCAATATTAGATTGGATGGATAATTGGCTTTTACTTAATAAGGGACACCAAAAGAAAGAAGAAGTCTTATTATTGCTACATGTGAGTAACATTCTTTTGATACTTCCAAAAGTGTTACTGCGTATTTTGCTTGTGCTTAATGGTTCTCGATTTTACTAGAAATCATATAAGAACTTGTTATAAGCGGATTTATTGAAGTGTTTCATCAACGGTGGTGTGTCAGAATTCCCTTTTCCTTTTGACTCTGCACCGGTAATTCCACTATTATTAGTGAACAATAATGGAAAAATTCCTTCCTATTTGTTTCATATTCATAGAAATTAGGGGACATAATACACATGGATATAGTAAGTCTTGCTTGGGCTGCTTTAATGGTAGTCTTTACATTTTCCCTTTCACTCGTAGTATGGGGAAGAAGTGGACTCTAGGGGTACTTCTAATTGGGTTGAGGAATCAAACCGTATCAATTGTTTTCTAGATCGTTTTGCAAAGCCTTTTTAACTATTTTATTAGTCTTCATTTCGAAATTCTTGGATTCTAGTGGAGTAATGTATTCTATGAATAATACCCTTTCAATCAAAATCAAACAAACATTTCAATAATTCCCATGTTCGTATTTCGAAAGTAAAAGGGATACGGATGATAGGCAATTTATTAAAAAAAAAAAAGAATTCTTCCTAAATTTTCTATTTTGATGAACCAGCTCTTACCAGAGTTATATATGGACAATGAGGGACAAGGAACCCCCCCCCCTTTTTTTTTTCTGTATTTGTTTGTTTTTATTTCCTTCCCTCTTTACTGTTACTGTTCAAAGAGAAAAAAAGTAGTTCTTTTATTTAATAAGATCTTGCCTTAGTGTAGTCACATATTGCACACTTACCCCCTGTTTTATTTATTATTTTAGGAATTTTATTTATGCCATGCTTTATTGACTCATTTCATATCATGGATCAAAGAAAAGAAGTTAAATTAAAAATCGGTTCCATGAAATGAAAGAATTAGAAAATCGTAAGACTTGCCTTTCAATTATTTCAGATTGATTGAAATCAACACAAATAAAATAGATCAAGCGAAGAAATAAAATTGAGATACTATGTACATTACATATATTTCATTACATATATTTAATTGATATCGACATGTATGAAGATACATATTGTAGATTCATCTATATTAAGCTTGTATCTTTATACATTACAATAATAGATATGGATAGTATGGTAGAAAGATTCATATTTTTTTTCTACCATACTATCGAGTTTGATAGGATACTGCTGATTCTAGTCCATTCATTTTATTTAATTTATTTAAGACGTGAAATTGGAATCCTTTTTTTCTTAAATCCTTGATAAAAAGTCAAGTTTCATTCAAATTAATCACTTTGACTGACAGTTTTTACGTATATTATAAGTAAAAAGGCGGTAGGAACTAGAATGAACAGCGCTGTAGCAATAAATGCGAGAATATTTACTTCCATAATTTCATTGTTTTTTTTACTTCGCAATAACTCGGGATTTAATCCCATAGAGATGATAAATTTGTCGCTTGTAAATTCAATGCGATGACTTACATTTCAATGACATCGAATCGGATCAATATCATGAATAACAATATCTAAGCTATCAAATCGATTCACCGTCGAGAATTGAATAGTATAACATAGGAAGCTCTTTTATCCACACCGAATACAAAATTGGATTCCTGGCCCAATCAAAAGAATTCCTTTCCTTTATTTCTATATATTCTTTTCCACTCTTTCTTTTCGATAATCTACCGCCTTCCTTGTACAATCATCTGATGATGTATCATCTGACTGCTTTTCCACTTTCACCGTTTACAAATAGTTTACAAATAAACCCCAACAAAAAATGGAAAGGAAAAAATAAATAAAAAAGGCTATCCTTGGGAATGAAATTCTTTCATTTGTATTCCCTTTCACAGAAAATGGAGGGATCAATTGATGTATTTTTTTTTTATTGTATCCGTCGGGACTGACGGGGCTCGAACCCGCAGCTTCCGCCTTGACAGGGCGGTGCTCTGACCAATTGAACTACAATCCCAGGGCAATAAAGAAAAGTGTACAGCATAGATATTCTTATGATTTCATTCAAGCCATTTTCTATTTAAATTTTAGATTCGAATCGCCGTGTTGTAACAAACAAAGGCGCGAGTGATATATTGATATCCATACGGGTATGCGCTTTAGTGAGAGCAACGCGGATTACTAGTTACTAGTAATCCTTTCGTTATTGCCAAATCGATCGATAATCAATTTTAAAATGAAAAAAAAAAAAGAGTCTTTTTTCTTTACTTTACTCTTTCTTTTCATTAAACTTTATACTTAATGATCCTGATATGAATCTAGATCATTATCAAGGTCAGAATTTATGGGAACAAATAAATAGAACAAATAAAAAACAAATAGCGGTAGGGATGGATATATCAGAAAATTGGACTTTTTTTATTCTTCCCTAATTTTTTTGTTTGGCTTTTCTGGAAAACAAAATACAAAAAAATGGGCATTTTATGTTATGGCGGATCAGCGAATTATTGGGCCGAGCTGGATTTGAACCAGCGTAGACATATTGCCAACGAATTTACAGTCCGTCCCCATTAACCGCTCGGGCATCGACCCAGGAAGAATCAATTATAGGTTTATTGATAATCCATGATCAACTTCCTTTCGTAGTACCCTACCCCCAGGGGAAGTCGAATCCCCGCTGCCTCCTTGAAAGAGAGATGTCCTGAACCGCTAGACGATGGGGGCATATTTGCCTGACCGACATCATACTATGCTCATAGTATGAACAGTTTTTTGAAATTGTCAATATAATGGAATGATATGACTAGATCCGAAAGCTTTTTCCATCTTTTATGATTTTCCATTTTTGATTCATGATTTATACTCATAAATCATTCATTTGAATCGCCACTCTATTCTATATAGAAATAAATTAGATATAGAAATAAATTAGATAAATTCAATCTATTATATTATTATATTATATAAATCGATATTATAAAAAGAAACTAGATTATATTAATAATACAAAGTATAAGATCCTTTCGGGAAGTGATTGGTCTGACATAAACATAAAAAGGGGAGTTAAACTTCATTTCTTCCACTTTCATTCTTCATTTCTTCCACTTTCATTCATTGATTCACTCATTATTAAGATTAAGACGAGACAGGCGTATTTCTATCTCACACTAAGCCAGGAAATTAACAAAAAGTAAATCTGGAATTTTGGGAAGAGGGAGCAAGAAGTTATCGAAAATTATGTGTGTTTTTTTT
>NW_028322720.1:27500-75000 GCF_047325235.1 Durio zibethinus
TCTTATTCGAAACGCCTCGTGATCTTTAACCAATTCTGCGCTTCAATATAATTACCAGGAGTAAGCGCTATAGCCTGTTTCCAATACTCAGCGGCTTGATCGAACCAAGCCTCCGCTATTTCAGAATCCCCCTGTCGAATGGCCTGTTCTCCCCGGTCGGAATAGGCGGGTCAATTCCTTCCCTTAGAACCGTACTTGAGAGTTTCCTACCTCATACGGCTCGGCAGTCAATTCTTTTGGTGTCCCATTTTTTTACCCTACCATATATCCAATTGAATGAGATTTCTCATAGATCCTATCGATTTGTCTCGGGTTAACCAAAAGAGGTTAATTACATGAGTTTCAAACTTTAATTTGGATTAAATTAATAATGAGTTTTATCTTTTCTCCCACCTTCAGAAAAATAAAGCATAGGCGTTTCGGGATTATCGTCCGTTAGATTTTTCTGAAAGGTAACTATCTCGGTTTCATATCATATATAAATTTATATAGAATCCTTGAAAAAGACTTCTTCCTCATAAAAAAGACTTACTGTCTTTGGGATCTGATGCTACACCGCTGCTCAATAACTTAGGGGATCGGCTCTATTACATAAGTTGATTCCTAATTTTTATCTCATATCATGACATAAATAAGCAGTTCTTATTTATTTTTATTGTATCGGCCCAAAACCTCGCTAATTGATCTTTACGGTGCTTCCTCTATCAATTAGATCCTTTATCCATAGAATAAAGTATCTAGGCATATATATTTCTTCATATTTTGACTTCTATGAAGTTTCTTTTTTTTTTTTCTTTTTTTGTTACAGCTGATAAAAATCGTTTTTTTGGACGATGCAATATGTAGAAAGCCTATTTTATTTACTAGCGTATTTATTTACTAGCGTATTTGCTCTTTCTTTCCTTTTTTTTTTTATTTCTATAGTGGAGATAGTCGCACGTAATGACAGATCACAGCCATATTATTAAAAGCTTGTGGTAAGAACGGGTTTCGTTCTAGTGCTCGAAAATAATATTCTAAAGCTTTTGTATGTTCTCCGTTACTTGTGTGGATAAGGCCTATGTTATAGAGTATATAACTTCGATCATAGGGATCAATTTCTAGTCGCATAGCTTCATAATAATTCTGTAAGGCTTCCGCATAATTTCCTTCGGATTGAGCCGACATCCGTTACGGTCGTCATTCGATTCAACGAATTCTCCGTTCCAAAACCGTACGTGAGATTTTCACCTCATACGGCTCCTCCTTTATGTGCATAATGAGAATAATCCATGGAATTAAAAAAAAGGTCGAAATATTGTCATTATGAACTGAGCGGGGCTAATGTTTTTACAAGAAATCTCTAGCCAACCCTCTTGCAAAAGATCTTTTCTTACCATCAAGCGTGTTCGTACTAGATAAATAAAGTAAACTCCAACAATTTCTTTGTTCTCAACGCTCCTTAATTTCCAGGAATTAGTCACTTCAACAATCTTCGATGGTTATATGGGTATCCAAAGTACGAACAAGATGGATGTTTGTTGTCCCAACCATTTCTCTTAGTTCCGATCCCGATAAGGAAAGGGAATCCTTTATAACAATAACAAAGTTTTCGTGTTGTTGATTCCTAGATGTAGTGCTTCTTCCTCTATGCCGCCTATTGGTACTAGTGTAGTAGGGTTGACCCACAATACAGACCCATAGGTGTAACCTTTCGCTCAATACTCGAATCAACAATTGAAGCATCTGAGGTTGCATTAATCGGGGATACACGACAGAAGGAATTGCTTTATTTATAAACTTCACCTTCAACAAGCGTAGATTTCTTTTTTTTTTTCAATAGTCTTTTTTTTTTTTTTTCTATTCCGAATCATGTGTCTTTTTCCTAAGACTAAGAGCGGTAAAATAAAAATAAAAAAAAAAATATATATAAAATAATTAAAATATATAAAATAATTATAATTATATAATAATAATCAAATCGCACCATCTCTGTAATAAGTAAATGCCTCTTTTTCTCCTGAAGTTGTCGGAATTATTCGTAATAAGATATTGGCTACGATTGAAAAGGTCTTATCAATAAAATTTCCATTTATCCGCGATCTAGGCATAGGTAGCAATCCATTCTATAACTCTTTTCATTACCCCTTCGTGAGAAAAAAAAAAGGATCTCACAAACAAAGGAAGCGTACAGTACGAAATAACATAAAAGCAGACCCATTCCATAAAAAAAAAAAAAAAAAAGATATAGCCCTCTACTTTACTTCAATTTTTTTGGCAGGAATCAAGAAAAAAAAAAAAAAAGAAATATTTGAATCCTATTTTATTTCATCCAAATTTATTAGTATAAGAATTTATTAGTATAAGAATAAAATATAAAAAGAAAAAAGAATTATTACGATTTCATCGAAGTTGAAGAATCAAAAAATTTATCCTACGGATTAGGATAGATTAGCAAAATTAGAGAAGTTTTGATTAAATTATGATAAAAAGAGGAAAAATAATCGAATAATCGTTCTATGATGAAAATAAAATAACTGCCCTTTTTTGTGTTTTGTGCATAGCAGGTATACAACATATAATCAAATATAAAAATCCCTTAGAGGATTTATGAATTTGTAATAGATTTACAGAGTAAGAGGTTGTTGTTGAGAGATCTAAAACTGGAAAAGAATTTTAGAATTCTTATAGAAATGGGGAATTAGAGTCTAAAGAGAATTATGAACTAAAAATATCCATTAAGCATAGTCTAAAAAAAAAAAACCAATCGATTGATTTGATTCGTTTCAATTCATTGATTTAATCCAGTCCGGTAGAAATATCAGAAAAAAGATGGGAGTGCCTTTTTCGCAAACATGAATAGATATATATGGTATATGTTTATCGTATTATATTATTTATTTTTAACAGCCCCCTCACAAAAAAATTTCTTCGAGTCGGGAGGCTAAAGAAAAAGTGCTGAAAAAAGTGATGAAAAGTTTTCTATTTTTATAGCTAGTTTTCTAGTTAGAATTGATATTGTTCGTACCTCTCGAACAATCTAATATGAATAACTCGCTATTCGCTCGGGTTATCGGCCATAATAATTATGTAGGAGAGATGGCCGAGTGGTTCAAGGCGTAGCATTGGAACTGCTATGTAGACTTTTGTTTACCGAGGGTTCGAATCCCTCTCTTTCCGCACCTTCACCTAATTCGCCAATGTAACTGACTACAATGTATCAAATCAAATAAGAACAGATACTAAAGAGTTAGACCCTTCTTTGATATAGATTCTCTATTCCCAATTTCTTTTTAATACGGAATACGTAAAATAGCGTACAGGGGATGAAAATCTACCTACGGATCTATCATACATGAATAGGAGAAAAATAAAATTTCCGAATCAAATCCCTTACCCTGTCTTCCTTTACTTAACCTTAACTCAGGTGAAAAGGGAGCAGAACCCTTGTTTTGTTATTTTAGTTAGGTTTAAGTCTGACGAGAATAATATTCTACGACAAGCAATTCATTTATTTTCAAACCGACCCATTTCCTATCTATTATTTGATTGACTAATCCTTTATATTGTAATGTGTGAAGGGTCAAATGCTTTGGTAATTCCTCATGGGTGGATGAATCAAGATAATTTTGAATCAGAGTTCTAGATTTTTGTTCATCCCTCGCTGAAATAATATCTCGGGGTTTGCAGCGATAACTTGGTATATCTACTGTACGACCATTAACTAAAATATGTCTATGGTTAACTAATTGGCGGGCTTGAGGAATAGTTGAAGCCATACCTAATCGAAAAAGGATGTTATCCAAACGCATTTCAAGTAATTGTAGTAAAACCTGACCTGTTGACCCTTTTGCTTTTCTGGCAATACGAACGTATTTAAGTAATTGTCGTTCTGTAAGGCCATAATGAAAACGCAATTTTTGTTTTTCTTCTAAACGAATACGATATTGAGATTTTTTACCGGAGCGCGATCGGTTTCTAAGATCGCTTCCGGCTCTAGGACTTTTACTAGTTAGTCCCGGTAAAGCCCCCAGACGGCGTATTTTTTTGAAACGAGGCCCTCGGTAACGCGACATAAAGACTCCTTATTAATTTGAATTTTATTGAAATTTCATAAACCTAAATTAAAACTGAACTAAATGAAGCGAAATCGACTGAAGGATTGTACTACAAATATTAATGAGATGAATTGGATCAATATCCATACTTTTTTGTATTGTATATAATGTATATTGTATATAATGTATACAAAAAATAGAAATTAAAATAAAATATATATAATATATAAATATATTAAATATAAAATATATATTAAATATAAAATATAAAAATTAAAATCTAAAAATTAAACCAAAAAAAGTTTCCTTTTTTTTTTTCTTGATTTATTCTGCAAAGATCTAACTCCTCCAATTTTATTCCTAATTGAAAGTTTCTACGACATAATAAACGGATCGTTGACCTTTGGAAAGAAAAGGGGAAAAAGCTTTTTCAATGTTCTTTGATTTCAAAAAAACATTATCAATCATGTAAAAAAGTAAAAAAGCAAACAAATAGAGAAAGCCGGCTATCGGAATCGAACCGATGACCATCGCATTACAAATGCGATGCTCTAACCTCTGAGCTAAGCGGGCTCAAATAATAGAAATTTTGTATCCATAGGAATTCAGCAAACTATTACGATCTTATCTATTAACTATCTATTAGTTATTCATAATTACTATGAATTATTAATATGAATTATAGACTAGAATTTAGAAAAACTAGAATTTTAAATTTTAAATGCCATATTTATGCCATACATAATTTATGCCATATTTAATATAATCATATTTAATATAATGATATATAATAATATATAATAATATATAATAATGGTAGATTCAATCTAATATTCAATCTAATATTGATAGAATATAATAATTAAGAATAGAATAATATAATTCTATTTGATTATATTTTAATCATTCTATTTGATTATATTTTAATCATATTAAAAATGATATTTTAATTTAATCATATTTTAATTTAATCATATTAATATTTAATAACATTATATTTAATAATATTAAATTATAATAATATTATTATAATTTAATTCTAATTTTATTATAATTATAAAAATTATAAAAATAAATTATAAATATATTTATAATTTTTATAATTATTTATTATTTATCTCTATATTATATATTTTTATTTTATATTTATTTTATTATATGTTATCTTTATTCTATTAGTCTATTCTATTTAGTATTCTATTCTATTTAGTATTATATTCTATTTAGTATTATATATATAATTTAGTATTATATATATATTAGTATAATATTAGTATACTAAGTATAATATTACTATATTTTTTATTTTATATTTTTAGTATTTTTTAGTATATTTTTAGTATATTTTACATTTAAATTATATATAATTTTTTTTTTTTATATAGATATAGATATAGATTTAATTTAATAGATAGATTTAATTTTAATATAGATAGATAGATTTAATATAGATTTAATTTATTTATATTTAATATTTATTTATATTTAATATAGATTTAATATATATTTAATTTATTTATATTTAGTTTAGAATTATAAATAGAGTCTAATAATTAGATAATTATAGTGAAAATATTTTTATGCATTTATATATAATTTATATTTATATATAATTTATATATATATTATCATTATATAAATGATACGTTATAAGTCTAAATAATTAGAATGAAACTTTGTTTTTTAGACTAACTAATTCGAATTATCTTCGAAGTCGAAATAGAAATGAATGGAATAATTAGTTCTAGCTATTATGCTATTATACTAGAAAATAAATAATTAATAATGAATAAATTTTAAAATGAATAAATTTTAATAATGAATAAATTCAATTTTCATTTTTATTTTTATTTTTTTAGTTATCTTATTATGGTTATATAGGATAGTCTAATAAAAGAATAAGAATAAAAATAAAATTAAAGAAAAAAGAAAAGATGCAACCCATAGAAATGAAATCCAGATCATAATGAGAGATGAGAGACTCCTTTCTTTTGTTTTCATTCATAAAGGCGGAAGCTAAGACGAAAAAAAAAAAAAAAATCGACCGTTCGAGTAAATTGCCTGAGAAAACTGAGAGTAAGGGGGGCATATATATGTTATGGAATATCCATCTATATTGAATTGCGAATACAGAAATGATAAAATATTTTCTGATTGGACCAAATAAATACGGGTCTCCGATAGAGACGAAAGAAGATAAACAAACAAGAAATAAAATAGGTAAAGACCCTTCGATATAAGAATCAGTATCTATATCTACTAAATTCAATACTAAATTCAACGGTTTTCGCATAAAAAGAAAGAAAATAAATAAATGAAAGAAGGGGAAAGGAAGGGAAGGAGAAAGGGGGAAGGAAGTGCATCCTAATGAGATCCTAATCTCAAGACACAAAGGGGATATGGCGAAATTGGTAGACGCTACGGACTTAATTGGATTGGATTGAGCCTTGGTATGGAAACCTACTAAGTGATAACTTTCAAATTCAGAGAAACCCCGGAATGAAAAATGGGCAATCCTGAGCCAAATCCTATTATTTTACGAAAATAAACAAAGGTTCAACAAGCGAGAATAATAAAAAAGGGATAGGTGCAGAGACTCAATGGAAGCTATTCTAACAAATGGGGTTGACTGTTGGTAAAGGAATCCTTATATCGAAACTCCAGAAAGGATGCAAGATATACCTATATAAAATATAAAATAAATAGGTATACTAATGAAAAACCAAAAAAGACGACTCGAACCCGTATTTTTTTTATTTATATGCAAAATCAATTTATATGAAAAATAAAAAGAATTGTTGTGAATCGATTCCAAGTTGAAGAAAGAATCGAATAGAATATTCATTAATCAAATCATTCACTCCATAGTCTGATAAATCTTTTGAAAAACTGATTAATCGGACGAGAATAAAGATAGAGTCCCGTTCTACATGTCAATATCAATACCGACAACAATGAAATTTATAGTAAGAGGAAAATCCGTCGACTTTAAAAATCGTGAGGGTTCAAGTCCCTCTATCCCCAACCCCAAAAAGCCCGTTTGCTATCTATTTATTTTATCCTACCCTTTTTGTTAGTGGTTCAAAGTTCCTTATGTTTCTCATTCATCCTATTCTTTTCCATTTTACAAGCGTATCCTAGCAGAATTTTGTTCTCTTATCACAAGTCTTGTGATATGATATATTGTGATATATATATGATATACGTACAAATCAACACCCTTGAGCAAGGAATACCTATTTGAATGATTCATAATCCATATCATTACTCTTACTGAAATTTACAAAGTCTTCCTTTTAAAGATCCAAGAAATTCCCCTTTTAATTTAATACTTTTTCGTTTTTTTTTTTGTTTTCATTTTTAAGTGACATAGACCCAAGTCATCTAGTATTATGAGGATAATGCGTCGGTAATGGTCGGGATAGCTCAGTTGGTAGAGCAGAGGACTGAAAATCCTCGTGTCACCAGTTCAAATCTGGTTCTCGGCGTATGATTAATTTGTATGAGTATCTACTCTACAAATTAATTGATATAGATCGACATAATACATACTTATCTAGCTAGCTATCTGGAAGTAAACCCTCTCTTTATTTATTTTTTTTTTTTTTTTTGTTTCTATTTTTTAGATGAGCAAAGAGTCTATTATAATTATAATGTAGTAAAAAAAATAAATAATGTAGTAAAAGAAAAAAATTTCATTATCTTTCCTCTTCTTTTTTATTTGTTCACGCTGTGGCTCCTCACATTCAAAAAGAATGTTAATACTTCATACATATTTAATTAAAAAAAAAGATTAAAATAGTTGGTTGAAAGGCCCAACCAAAAGTCTGGTCTAGAGGAGTTCAAGGATAGAAATAACCAAGACTCATCTCAGCTACAGTACAAATAGAATCCGATTCCCTTTCATTTATTTATTTGTATTCTCTTTCATATTCCATTTCTTCATTCCTTTCTATGTGACTCTCTAGAGTTCATCTAAGTGATGTGCGCGATACAAAGTTCACGGTATAGAACCCTTGTTGTTCATCCTATTGTCTCGGCTCGTCCGAAATAAAATAAAAAGGTATCTTCAAAAATCGAGAATTTCAATGATGTATTGTCTTTTATTTCTTTTTATTTATTAGCCTATCCATAAGAATACGAATGAAACCTCAATTCCTCCGTTTGAGCTAGAAGAGAATGTACAAATATTCCTTGAATATTTGAAGTTGTAATTAGTTTCTTATCATTCAATGAGCGTCTTGTATTTCATAAAAATTGGGGGCAATGTAATCCTTACGTAAAGGCCACCCTATCCAACTTTCGGGCATTAAGATACGTTTCAGTCGTGGATGATTCTCATAAGAGATTCCCAACATGTCATAAGATTCTCGTTCTTGAAAATCCGCACTTTTCCAAACCCAGAAAACAGACGGAATTCTAGGGTTACTCCTTGGAGCAAATACTTTTATACATACTTCTTCCGGTTGATCTACACCATACTCTATTCTCGTAAGATGATACACACTGGCTAACAGTCCGCCTGGTGCTACATCATAAGCACATTGGGAACGTAGATAATTGTAACCATATACATATAAAATAACAGCAATGGAATGCCAATCCTCGGGCTTTATTTGTAAAGTCTCTATTCCTTGGTAATCGAAGCCCAAAGATCTATGAACTAGCCCGTGTTTGACTAGCCAAACAGACAAACGGCCCTGCATCTTTTTTATCTCTCCCGCACTTTTCTTTTTTATTTGTAATTTGTATAAGATAAGTATTTCACATTTACGATGAAATCGAATTTATGAAGATTAATTCGTTGTTTGTTATTCTGTTTCTGAATCCTACCTAATTCACTAATTCGTGGGAAGATATTGAACTTTTGTAGTTGAAAAATGTTTCAGGAGGAATCTCTGAAGTAGATGGTGGTTGATAGAGTAATCCTTGATTATAATTTCCAGTATGAGTACTGCGTACAAGACAAAACTTGTGATTGGTAGTAAAACACCGATCCCCCTGTTGAGATCTAATTCGATCTTCATAGATTTCGCGAGATATTTTCTTACGAAGTTTTGTTATAGCATCTATAACTGCCTCGGGTTTAGGGGGACAGCCCGGCAAATAGACATCCACAGGAATTAGCTTATCGACTCCCCGAACAGTACTATAAGAATCAGTACTGAACATCCCTCCTGTAATTGTACACGCGCCCATAGCAATAACATATTTAGGTTCGGGCATTTGTTCATATAATCTCACTAAAGAGGGAGCCATTTTCATTGTTACTGTTCCAGCTGTTAAAATTAGGTCCGCTTGTCTAGGACTCGATCTTGGGACCAGCCCATAACGATCAAAGTCGAATCGTGAGCCTATTAATGAAGCAAATTCAATGAAGCAACAACTGGTACCATAAAGAAGCGGCCATAAACTGGAGAGTCTTGACCAATTTGAAAGATCATTTAATGTAGTTGAAATAACTGAGTTTTGGGTTGTTCGATCAAGTAAGGGAAATTCAATGGAATTCATACTCAATGTTATTATTATTTTTACTTTTTTCTTTCTTTTTATTATCTGAATATTCAGGAACTAAGACCATTCCAATGCTCCTTTTCGCCATGCATAAACTGAACCAACAATTAGGATAAGCACGAAAATTAAAGCTTCTATGAATACGGGTACCCCCAATACATCGAAACTCATTGCCCATGGATAAAGAAAAACCGTTTCAACATCAAAAACAACAAAAACTAGAGCAAACATATAATAACGGATTCGAAATTGTAACCAAGCATCGCCCATTGGTTCTATACCCGATTCATAACTAGAAAGTTTTTCTGGACCCTTTCTAATCGGGGCTAAAACTCCAGAAATTAGAAATGCCAAAATAGGAATAGCACTTGATATTATTAGAAATGCCCAGAAAATATCATATTCGTAAAGCAGAAACATAGACGAACTCCTATGAATGTGAAAAATAGACCGGATTAGTCGATTCGACCTGGAATTCATTGTCAAGTCATCCACAACTGTTTGTTTAGTCAAACCAACAATTCAGTTTGATCGAATCGTCTAGTTTCGTTTGTTTGCTGTTGCGTTTTAAGATTTATTGATTGGAATTAATCCTATTTACATTTCACTTATTTCGATTTAATTTCGATATAGTACTAATTTGTATTCGATATAGTACTAATTTGTATAGTAATAGTATAAATAGATATTTATACTATTACATTTATACTATTACATAGATATTTATACTATTACTATATAGTATAGTAGAATACTATACAAATCCAAAACAAGTAAAACTTTTTTGTTTTCACTTCATTTCGTATTTTTCTAAATAAAAGGAATTCTAATATATAACTAATATCTAATATGTATTAGAAATAAAAAAAAAAAAAAAAAACCTTTTCTCTTTTCTATTATCTTATTATCTATTATATATATAGAATATATATAGAATATAGAATAAATTTATATATATATTATATAGTATATTATATAGTTATATATAGAATATAGAATAAATTTATATATAGTTATATATAGAATACATTTTTTATTTTCTATCTATATTTTATAGATATTATATCTTTTTATAGATATTATCTATATATATATTATCTATATATATATATTTAATATATATTATATATATTTATGAGATTCTGTTGAAATGCGCTTTTGTTTTCAGTTTCTGAGCGATCTCCCTGTGAGCGAGCTTATGGGAATGATTTTAACCAAGCAACTGGAAGCGACCAGTTCCAATCAACAAAGAATACAATAATTAGGAAAAAAACTATACAACTTTTTTTATTTGTATTTGGATATTCTTTATTGTTTTAGTTTGCTTTAGTTTTAAGAATATTATTTTCATTTCATTTTTATTAATTTAATAAATATTTTTTTATTAATTTAATAAATATTTTAAATTAATAAAATATAAAAATTAATAAAATATAAAAATTAATAAAATATAAAAATTAATAAAATATAAAATAAAAATATAAAATATAGGGCTATACGGACTCGAACCGTAGACCTTCTCGGTAAAACAGATCGAACTGATTATTATCAAAATGATTCGACCTATTTCAAAGACCCAACATGCATTTTTTTGCATTGGGCTCTTTCATTAACTGATAGAAATATCAGTTAGTCTACCATATATATATTTTTTCTCTTAGAAAAAAAAGGAAGATGGTTCCATGTGCTCTGATTCATTACTGATACAGGAGCACTACCAAAGTGTTTCAAAGAAGGGAAAGTTTATCTTGACGTAGGTCTGCTTCTGGCCTAGATCAACCTAAGTTAAATGAAGTCTCTATCATCCTGATTAAAAAATCAAAGATGAAACTTCATACACCTTAAGATTCATAGGACGAAAAGAGAATTTTTGAGGTCCTTATACTCATTATGCCTAGCATTGAATAGACTGGGTATTCGCCCTATCAATATCTCAAATCAATGATAGGTTCGATTCGGATCCTGCTCCTGCCTAAACGGCACCCGAATCGAACCAAACCATTTGTCAGGCTATTGTTCTCTTGTTTTGTTCCTTCAAAGTAATGGAGTAAGACATCGATTTCTCAAAAGGATCAATTTTTTTTGATTGCATGATAGACTCCCCTGAAAAACATTGGCGCGCGTGTAAACGAGGTGCTCTACCTAACTGAGCTATAGCCCTTGTGTTTGTGATACATATTTTATCATATTATTTAGATAATTTCTTGTCAAGATGAATATTACATGATCCAACATCATAATCATACCTTTTTGGTCGGTTTGATTGGTATTGCTTAGAAGTAATATCGGATTTATAATCCATCGATGTGATAGGTCCCTTTTCTTTCTCTTTATGATTCCTTATGATAATAAATGACCTACTTAACTCAGTGGTTAGAGTATTGCTTTCATACGGCGGGAGTCATTGGTTCAAATCCAATAGTAGGTAGAACTTATTAGATACCATTGATCCCGGTGTCTAATAAGTTTTTCTACCCACCTTCTTTTATTGATTTTCTATCTTTTTCATCCTATTCTATTTCCGTTTTCAATTTTCAAATTTTTCGTTAGATCAAATTTCACTATTTCACTTTTGATTGTATTTGATTCTATTTAATCAGCAGAATAAAAATGGGATGTAGAAACGAAAGTTCTGTTTATACGGAAATTCTTTCGATTAACCAACTAGTTACGAAATCGCGTTGATAGCCTTTACTCGTGTCCTAGCCCATCTGAGAGCTAGATTTGCCTCAATTGTTTGCCTCTTGCCTTCAGCTTTCCTCAAGTTAGCTTCCGCTATTTCAAGAGCTTGCTGAGCTTCTTGTGGATCAATGTCACTACCCTTTTCCGCATCCTTTCCAAAAATAGTGATTTCATTATTGACTATTCTAGCAAAACCACCCATCAGAGCCATCGTTAACCATTGGTCGTTAAGGCGTATTCTCAAAATACCTATATCTACAACTGTGGCAATAGGCGCGTGATTTGGTAATACGCCAATTTGTCCGCTATTAGTAGATAAAATGATTTCTTTCACTTCTGAATCCCAAACAATTCGATTATGGGTGAGTACGCAAAGATTTAAGGTCATTTATTCAATTTGCTCTCCATTTCTAAGTTCGTAGCCTTCGCAGTAGCTTCATCGATGTTACCTACCAAATAAAAGGCCTGTTCAGGAAGACCGTCTAATTCTCCGGAAAGGATCAATTGAAATCCTCTAATTGTTTCTGCTAGGCCAACATATTTCCCCGGGGAACCAGTAAATACTTCCGCTACGAAAAAGGGTTGTGATAAGAAACGCTCAATTTTTCGCGCTCTTGCTACGGTTAAGCGATCCTCTTCGGACACTTCGTCCAACCCCAGGATAGCTATAATGTCCTGAAGTTCTTTGTAACGTTGTAAGGTTTGCTTAACCCTTTGCGCAGTTTCATAATGTTCCTTTCCAACGATTCGAGGTTGGAGCATAGTTGACGTTGAGTCTAAAGGATCTACCGCTGGATAGATACCTTTGGCAGCTAATCCTCTTGATAGTACGGTAGTAGCATCTAAATGCGCAAATGTTGTGGCAGGGGCAGGGTCGGTCAAATCATCCGCGGGTACATAAACTGCTTGAATAGAAGTTATGGATCCCTCCTTGGTAGAAGTAATTCTTTCTTGTAAAGAACCCATTTCGGTACTAAGGGTGGGTTGATAACCCACAGCGGAAGGCATTCTACCCAATAAGGCAGATACTTCGGATCCCGCTTGGACAAAACGGAAGATATTGTCTATAAATAGAAGTACGTTTTGTTTATTAACATCTCGGAAATATTCCGCCATAGTTAGGGCAGTCAACCCAACTCTCATACGAGCTCCTGGCGGTTCATTCATCTGACCGTAGACTAAAGCCACTTTTGATTCCGCAAGATTTTGTTCATTAATTACTCCAGATTCTTTCATTTCCATGTAAAGATCATTTCCTTCACGAGTACGTTCACCTACTCCGCCAAATACGGATACACCCCCATGAGCTTTGGCAATGTTGTTGATCAATTCCATAATGAGTACTGTTTTACCTACCCCAGCTCCCCCAAATAGTCCGATTTTTCCTCCACGACGATAAGGAGCTAAAAGATCGACTACTTTAATTCCTGTTTCAAAAATAGATAATTTTGTATCTAATTGTATGAAAGCGGGCGCAGGTTTATGAATAGGGGATGTTGTGCGAGTATCTACAGGACCTAAATTATCAACGGGCTCCCCAAGCACGTTAAAAATTCGTCCTAGGGTCGCTCCGCCGACTGGAACACTTAGAGGAGCTCCCGTGTTAATCACTTCCATTCCTCTCATTAGACCATCTGTAGCGCTCATAGCTACAGCTCTAACTCGATTGTTTCCTAATAATTGCTGTACCTCACAAGTTACATTAATTTGTTGACCGATGGTATCTCGACCCTTAACTACCAAAGCGTTGTAAATATTAGGCATCTTGCCCGGGGGAAAGGCTACATCCAGTACTGGACCGATGATTTGAGAAATACGTCCCAGATTTTCTTTTTCAAGCGTGGAAACTCCAGGAACAGAAGTAGTAGGATTTATTCTCATAATAAAATAAAGTGAAATATGTCAATTTTTTTTTTCGAAAATTTTCTAATAAAAAAAATCTTCGACAGCAAGTTGATCGGTTAATTCAATAAGAAATGGGGATTAGCACTCGATTTCGTTGGTACCATCCAATTGAATGCAATTCAATTGGATTGTTTCCTTATTCAATGAAGGAATTTTTAAGTTCAACCAACCTATTTGCAAAATATCAAGTGGATAAATAAATAACAATTTTGAGAGAGTCTTTCATTTGTCTATCATTGTCTTTCATTTGTCTATCATTATAGGCAATACCATCCATATTATCTATGGAATTCGAACCCGAACTCTATTTACGATTCCTTATTTCTATCTCATTAGCCCTTATTTCATTTCGTATTTTATTTTAGCATATCGATTTTTTTTTACGTCCAACCTATCCCCCCTTTTTCCATCTATATTCCTTTTTTTTCATTTCATAAACGAATTACGCATATTTTCACATCTAGGATTTACATATACAACATATATTACTGTCAAGAGTGAATTTCTTATTCTTTCTTATTTCTTATTATTGAATTTATATTATTTCTTATTTTATATTATTTCTTATTATCTTATTATCTTATTATTGATTATTATTGACTATTGACTTATTATTGAATTTATATTATTATAGTATTATCTTATTATTGACTATTGACTTATTATTGAATTTATATATTTTATATTTAATTTATATATTTTATATATATATTTTATATTTATAATTCTAATTATAATTATATATTTATAATATTTCTATTTCATTTATTTCATTTTCATTTCGATTCAAAAAAAAAGTAAGGAATTCTAAACTTGAAAAACACGGATTGGGTTGCGCCATACATATGAAAGAATATAGAATATGAAAGAATATAGAATAATGATGTATTTGGCGAATCAAATACCATGGTCTAATAAGGAACCTTTCGGATTAGTTGATAATTTTTTGAAAGATTTCTTCGAAAAGGTTTCATTAACTCCTAATTTATGCCGAGCAGACCTTGTTGTTGCGAAAATTTTCAATTCATGAGTTGTAGGGAGGGGCTTATGTCACCACAAACAGAGACTAAAGCAAGTGTTGGATTCAAAGCTGGTGTTAAAGAGTATAAATTGACTTATTATACTCCTGAATATGAAGTCAAAGATACTGATATCTTGGCAGCCTTCCGAGTAACTCCTCAACCCGGAGTTCCGCCCGAGGAAGCAGGGGCAGCAGTAGCTGCTGAATCTTCTACTGGTACATGGACAACCGTGTGGACCGATGGGCTTACCAGCCTTGATCGTTACAAAGGGCGATGCTACCACATTGAGCCCGTTGCTGGAGAAGAAAATCAATTATATGTTATGTAGCTTACCCCTTAGACCTTTTTGAAGAAGGTTCTGTTACTAACATGTTTACTTCCATTGTGGGTAATGTATTTGGGTTCAAAGCCCTGCGCGCTCTACGTCTAGAGGATCTGCGAATCCCTCCTTCTTATACTAAAACTTTCCAAGGCCCGCCTCATGGCATCCAGGTTGAAAGAGATAAATTGAACAAGTACGGTCGCCCCCTATTAGGATGTACTATTAAACCTAAATTGGGGTTATCCGCTAAGAACTACGGTAGAGCAGTTTATGAATGTCTACGTGGTGGACTTGATTTTACCAAAGATGATGAGAATGTGAACTCCCAACCATTTATGCGTTGGAGAGACCGTTTCTTATTTTGTGCCGAAGCAATTTTTAAAGCACAGGCTGAAACAGGTGAAATCAAAGGGCATTACTTGAATGCTACTGCGGGTACATGTGAAGAAATGATTAAAAGGGCCATATTTGCCAGAGAATTGGGAGCTCCCATCGTAATGCATGACTACTTAACAGGTGGGTTCACTGCAAATACTAGCTTGGCTCATTATTGCCGAGATAATGGTCTACTTCTTCACATCCATCGCGCAATGCACGCAGTTATTGATAGACAGAAGAATCATGGTATGCACTTTCGTGTACTAGCTAAAGCTTTACGTCTGTCTGGTGGAGATCATATTCACGCTGGTACAGTAGTAGGTAAACTTGAAGGAGAAAGGGACATAACTTTGGGCTTTGTTGATTTACTACGTGATGATTTTATTGAAAAAGATCGAAGCCGTGGTATTTATTTCACTCAAGATTGGGTTTCTATACCAGGTGTTCTGCCCGTAGCTTCGGGGGGTATTCACGTTTGGCATATGCCTGCTTTGACCGAGATCTTTGGAGATGATTCCGTACTACAATTCGGTGGAGGAACTTTAGGACACCCTTGGGGAAATGCACCGGGTGCCGTAGCTAATCGAGTAGCTTTAGAAGCATGTGTAAAAGCTCGTAATGAGGGACGTGACCTTGCCCGCCAGGGTAATGAAATTATCCGCGAGGCTGGCAAATGGAGTATGGAACTAGCTGCTGCTTGTGAAGTATGGAAGGAGATCAAATTTGAATTCGAAGCAATGGATACTTTAGATAAATAAAATTTGAATTCGAAGCAATGGATACTTTGTAATCCAGTAATTACTGTTGGTTTGTTGAATTGCAATTAAACTCGGCCCAATCTTTTACTAAAAGGATTGAGCCGATCCTAAAGATTGGTGTATTCTTTTCTATCCTATTCGTTCCGTGTTGGAATAGAAACTTATTGTATTAGTAGACGAGATTTTATTGTATTAGTAGACGATATTTTACGAAAAAGGTTCTTGATAGGAGAAAAATTTCTTTTTTCAATTTTTTCAGTGCGAATTTTACACAACATAGGGAAATCGCTATTTCTAATTGAAAATTTATATTTATAATTGAAAAGAAAAAAGTAAAGTATCATATATCATATATAATGAACTGATACTCCAGGTTCTCACAAACGAGAATCCTTTACTTCAATATTCACTCATTATTAGTTTAATGATTGTATCCATTATGCGTATTCCGATAGGAAATAAATGATTTTTTTTTTTTCATCAAATGACTATTCATCTATTATACTTTACATCTAAATAGAGGCAAGAAAACTCTATGGAAAAATTATGGTTCAATTTTATCTTGTCTAAGGGGGAATTAGAATACAGATGTGGGCTAAGTAAATCAATGGATAGCCTTGGTCCTATTGAAAATACTAGTGTAAACGAAGACCCGGTTAGAAATGATATGGATAAAAACATTCATGGTTGTAGTGACAGCTCTAGTTATTACAGTAAGGTTGATCATTTAGTTGGCGTCAAAGACATTCGGAATTTCATTTCTGATGACACCCGAATTAGGGTTTTAATTAGGGATAGTAATCAGGATAATGATAGTAATCAGGATAATTATTCTCTATATTTTAATAGTGAAAATCAAATTTTTGAGATTGACAATGACGATCCCCACTATGATTTTAACTTGTATGATACTAACTATAGTTGGAATAATCACATTAAGAGTTGTATTAACTCTTATCTTCGTTCTCAAACCTGTATTGATAGTTCCATTTTAAGTGGTAGTGACAATTACAATGATAGTTATATTTATAATTGCATTTGTGGTTACATTTGTGTTGAAGGTGGAAATAGTAGTGAAGACAATGGTTTAACTCTAAAAGAAAGTTGCGCAAATGGTAATGATTTAACTCTAAAAGAAAGTTGCGCAAATGGTAATGATTTAACTCTAAAAGAAAGTTGCGCAAATGGTAATGATTTAACTCTAAAAGAAAGTTGCGCAAATGGTAATGATTTAACTCTAAAAGAAAGTTGCGCAAATGGTAATGATTTAACTCTAAAAGAAAGTTGCGCAAATGGTAATGATTTAACTCTAAAAGAAAGTTGCGCAAATGGTAATGATTTAGAAAGGCCTAAAGATTTCAAGCATTTGTGGGTTCTATGCGAAAATGAAGATTGTTATGGATTAAATTATAAGAAATTTCTTAAGCCAAAAATGAATATTTGTGAATACTGTGGATATCATTTGAAAATGAGTAGTTCAGATAGAATCGAACTTTCGATTGATCCAGGTACTTGGGATCCTATGGATGAAGACATGATCTCTCTGGATCCCATTGAATTTCAGTATGACGAAGATGGTATTGATTATGATCCATTTCAGTCTGACGAAGATGGTATTGATTATGATCCATTTCAGTCTGACGAAGATGGTTCTGACGAAGCTGACGAAGATGGTTCTGACGAAGCTGACGAAGATGGTTCTGACGAAGCTGACGAAGATGGTTCTGACGAAGCTGACGAAGATGGTTCTGACGAAGCTGACGAAGATGGTTCTGACGAAGCTGACGAAGATGGTTCTGACGAAGATGGTATTGATTATGATCCATTTCAGTCTGACCAAGAAGAGCCTTATATGGATGGTATTGATTCTGATCCATTTCAGTATGACGAAGATAAAGTTCAGTATGACGAAGATAAAGTTCAGTATGACAAAGATAAAGTTCAGTTTGACAAAGATAAAGTTCAGTATGACAAAGATAAAGTTCAGTTTAACAAAGATAAAGATGGTATTAATTATGATCCATTTCAGTTTAACAAAGATAAAGATGGTCTTGATTCTGATCCATTTCAGTATGACGAAGATAAAGTTCAGTATGACAAAGATAAAGTTCAGTTTGACAAAGATAAAGTTCAGTTTGACAAAGATAAAGTTCAGTTTGACAAAGATAAAGATAAAGATGGTATTGATTATGATCCATTTCAGTTTGACAAAGATAAAGATGGTATTGATTCTGATCCATTTCAGTATGACGAAGATGGTATTGATTCTTATCCGTTTGAGTATGACGAAGATGGTATTGATTCTGATCCGTTTGAGTATGACGAAGAGCCCTATAAAGATCGTCTTGATTCTTATCAAAGAGAGACAGGATTAACTGAGGCTATTCAAACAGGTACGGGTCAACTAAACGGTATTCCTATAGCAATCGGGGTTATGGATTTTCAGTTTATGGGGGGTAGTATGGGATCCGCAGTAGGCGAGAAAATCACCCGTTTGATCGAATATGCTACCAATAATTTTTTGCCTCTTATTCTAGTGTGTGCTTCCGGAGGAGCACGCATGCAAGAAGGAAGTTTGAGCTTGATGCAAATGGCTAAAATATCTTCTGCTTTATATGATTATCAATCAAATAAAAAGTTATTTTATGTATCAATTCTTACATCTCCTACTACTGGTGGAGTGACCGCGAGTTTTGGTATGTTGGGGGATATCATTATTGCTGAACCCAATGCCTATATTGCATTTGCGGGTAAAAGAGTAATTGAGCAAACATTGAATATAACAGTACCTGAAGGTTCACAGGAGGCTGAATATTTATTCCATAAGGGTTTATTCGATCCAATCGTACCACGTAATCCTTTAAAGGGTGTTCTGAGTGAGTTATTTCAGTTCCACGGTTTTTTTCCTTTGAATCAAAATTCAATCAAGTAGAGTCTTAAGTTAAATTATTTTCTTTGTAGTGAAAAGGCAGTTAGTTAGTTTATCAGAATCAAAGTCAAAGCCCGCATAATGGGCTTTGACTTTGTGACATAAAATGGAATTGTCGAAAAACGAATTTTATCTTGCTCTATTGCGTATGTTTATATAATTCAAATATAGAAAAAATATAAATATAGAGTTTTGCATCTTTCTATATCTCCCGAGAATTCTATTTTTACTAAAAATCCCTGTTCTTGGATCGGATTCTAACGAATCGAATCTTTCGACAATTTGTAATAAACTCTTTCTCAATTTGTAATAAACTCTTTCTTTATTAAATTCAAATTAGAAATTAAAATTAGAAGACAAGAACAATAGAATAATAATAATAAGAAAAGTAGGAATAAAGTAAGATAATAAAGAAAGTGGATTATCTTATCATACACCTATTTTATTTCATTTAGAAAGATGGGCAAGTCCCTTTATTTAATTCTACATTCCTTGCACTTATTAGATAAGATATATATATTAGATATATATACTCGCTTAGATATACTTAGTATTTAGATATACTTAGTATTTAGATATACTTAGTATAATATTTAGATATACTTAGTATTTAGATATACTTAGTATAATATTTAGATATACTTAGTATTTCGATATACTTAGTATAATATTTAGATATACTTAGTATAATATACGAATTATAATATAATTATTATAAGATATATTTATAACTAACTTTATAACTAACAATATAACAATAACAGGTACGAATATTAAATTGAGGTACCCATTTTATGACAATTCCCTCTATTTTTGTGCCTTTAGTAGGCCTAGTATTTCCGGCAATTGCAATGGCTTCTTTATCTTTGTATGTTCAAAAAACTAAGATTTTTTAGATTCGATGGGGCCAAGGCCAAGACCAAATCTTATCTATTTTTTTTTTCACGACTTAGATGCCACGGATATCTATTTAGTAGAATATTGTATAACATCCATCCGGCTTCCCCGAACATAAATGAAAAAGCTCCTCTTATGCATACGTAAACATGATATAGGGGTAAATGAATTATAGCAAGTGGATCGGTACCGGACGAATGTATGAAATTAAAGTCTATATATCTAGTAGATCTGTATAGGGGATCATATAAAGGGGATGATTTTAGATCTAAGCAATTTGATGAATTACTTCTAAAAGTTCATATCAAAATAGCACTAGTTGATGAGAGTTACTTCGGAAACAAAAAAAGTAAAGTCAAATTTTTTTGCTTATTTTCTCAATTCCAATAAAATGCAACTGGATCTAGTATGTATGAGTTGGCGATCAGAATCTATATGGATAGAATTTATAGTGGGGTCTCGAAAAACAAGCAATTTCTGCTGGGCCTTTATTCTTTTTTTTGGTTCATTAGGGTTTTTATTAGTTGGAACTTCTAGTTATCTTGGTAGGAATTTGATATCTTTATTTCCGTCTCAGCAAATAGTTTTTTTTCCACAAGGAATCGTGATGTCTTTCTATGGGATCGCGGGTCTCTTTATTAGTTCCTATTTGTGGTGCACGATTTTTTGGAATGTAGGTAGTGGTTATGATCGATTCGATAGAAAAGAGGGAATAGTATGTATTTTTCGTTGGGGTTTTCCTGGAAAAAATCGTCGCATCTTTCTACGATTCCTTATGAAAGATATTCAGTCCATCAGAATAGAAGTTAAAGAGGGTATTTATGCTCGGCGTGTCCTTTATATGGAAATCAGAGGCCAGGGGGCCGTTCCCTTGACTCGTACTGATGAGAATTTGACTCCACGAGAAATTGAGCAAAAAGCTGCTGAATTGGCCTATTTTTTGCGTGTACCGATTGAAGTCTTTTGAAATGAATTGCAGAATAAATGCTTTCTCGGCAGGAGGAAAAAACTCAAGACAAGAAGCCTCTTTTTTCTATAGCAGAACTAAACTGAAGTTTCTTAAGAATGCCCACTCGAACCAAAGAAGACGTATACGGAAGAGTCATAACATAAAACAAAACTGTTTTTTTTTTTTTGTCCACAAAAATTGTTTTTTATGCGTCTGTAAATGTAAAACCACTCAACTTAATTCAGTAACAAAACAAGCAAGAAATCGAAATAATGGATTCATCTCATATATCAAAGTATTTCGAAATATTTAACTTTTTATTTTCAATATTTGGAGTTGATACGTTAGATACAGATAGATTATATCTTGTAAATTTTCTCTACTTTCCTTTTGTCAATCAGCCCCTCCCCTTTTATCCTTTCTTTTGTGCTCCTTAAGAACTAAACAAGTAGATTTCTTTCTTATAACATAATGATAAATGTAATGATAACTTTTCTGTCTTTTTTTGTCACTCATTTTTGATCATCATAATATTTTTCATAATTTTTTTTTTTTCAATTATTCCCGGACTCTAGACTATATACAGTCTAGATAACCCGCGAAAATTTTTCGACATATTTGATTGATATCTTGATATAGACAGGGAGCTCCTTCGTCTCAAAATCTGAATAGAATAATCTTTATTATTTGAAGCGGTTCTTTCGGGCAGTTATCGAAAGAGGGCAATTGCTTCGAATTTGATCAATTGAGATATCTGGAAACAATAATATATATATATATTTCATTCGAACATTCGAATTCAAAGTGGATTCTTATTTTCTATTTCTGTACTCTTTTTAGATTCAAGGACTAAGCACTGAATCAAAAAAAAAAAAAACAGAGAATAGATTCATGGGCCCCTACCTTATAATTTATCTTATAATTTATAATATAATGAAAGTCATGCTTGATAGAAAGATTAGATCACATAAAGTCAACGAATGAGGTGGGTTCATTAACAATTCACAGATGAAAAAATGGCAAAAAAGAAAGCATTCACTCCCCTTCTATATTTTGCATCTATAGTATTTTTGCCCTGGTGGATCTCTCTCTCATTTAATAAAAGTCTGAAATCTTGGATTACTAATTGGTGGAATACTAGGCAATCCGAAACTTTTTTGAATGATATTCAAGAAAAAAGTATTCTAGAACAATTCATAGAAGTAGAGGAACTCCTCCTGTTGGACGAAATGATAAAAGAATACCCGGAAACACATCTACAAAAACTTCGTATAGGAATCCACAAAGAAACGATCCAATTGATCAAGATGCACAATGAGGATCGTATCCATACGATTTTGCACTTCTCGACAAATCTAATCTGTTTCGTTATTCTAAGTGGTTATTCTATTTTGGGTAATGAAGAACTTGTTATTCTTAACTCTTGGGTTCAAGAATTCCTATATAATTTAAGCGACACAATAAAAGCTTTTTCTATTCTTTTATTAACTGAGTTCTGTGTCGGATTCCATTCGCACCACGGTTGGGAACTAATGATTGGCTATATCTACAAAGATTTTGGATTTGCTCATAATGATCAAATTATATCTGTTCTTGCTTGTACCCTTCCAGTCATTCTAGATACAATTTTTAAATATTCGATCTTTCGTTATTTAAATCATGTATCGCCGTCACTTGTAGTTATTTATCATTCACTGACTGACTGAAAAATGATTCACGGATTCAATTAGAATCTTTCTTACTTTGTATATAAGCAAAGAATGCAAAGTCGTACTTACTTTACTCTTTCTACCCATCAGGGGAATACAATTCCTCCTCTATTTCAGTAAATTTTTTTTTTTTTCAGTAAAAGTAAATAGCAGAATCGTGGATAGGGAACTATACTAGTGACCTACCTAATTTTATTGTAGAAATTTTCGGGATCAATGATTGTACCATGCAAACTAGAAATACTTTTTCTTGGATAAAGGAGGAGATTACTCGATCCATTTCCGTATCGCTCATGATCTATATAATAACCGGGGCATCCATTTCAAATGCATATCCCATTTTTGCGCAGCAGGGGTATGAAAATCCACGAGAAGCAACTGGGCGTATTGTATGTGCCAATTGCCATTTAGCTAATAAACCCGTGGATATTGAGGTTCCACAAGCGGTACTTCCTGATACTGTATTTGAAGCGGTTGTTAGAATTCCTTATGATATGCAACTGAAACAAGTTCTTGCTAATGGTAAGAAAGGGGCTTTGAATGTGGGTGCTGTTCTTATTTTACCGGAGGGGTTTGAGTTAGCCCCACCTGATCGTATTTCGCCCGAGATGAAAGAAAAGATAGGCAATCTGTCTTTTCAGAACTACCGCCCCACTCAGAAAAATATTCTTGTGATAGGTCCTGTTCCTGGTCAAAAATATAGTGAAATCACCTTTCCTATTCTTTCCCCAGACCCTGCTAGTAATAAGGATGTTCATTTCTTAAAATATCCCATATACGTAGGCGGAAATAGGGGAAGGGGTCAGATTTATCCCGACGGGAACAAAAGTAACAATACAATTTATAATGCTACGGCAACAGGTATAGTAAGCAAAATCATACGAAAAGAAAAAGGGGGGTACGAAATAACCATAACGGATGCATTGGATGGACATCAAGTGGTTGATATTATCCCCCCAGGACCAGAACTTCTTGTTTCAGAGGGTGAATCTATCAAACTTGATCAACCATTAACAAGTAATCCTAATGTGGGTGGATTTGGTCAGGGGGATGCAGAAATAGTACTTCAAGATCCACTACGTGTCCAAGGCCTTTTGTTCTTCTTGGCATCTATTGTTTTTGCACAAATCTTTTTGGTTCTTAAAAAGAAACAATTTGAAAAGGTTCAAGTGTCCGAAATGAATTTCTAGATCCGTGGATTTATCAACATCAAATTTGTAAAAAAGAACAAATTCTTCCTGGCAATTAGGTTAGGTATGATGAAAAAAGTATGAAAAGTCTTTTGCTTGTTTATATTCTTTCTCTAGGAATTACTTTTACCGCATTCAAAATCTGTATATTGTGAAGAAGACTATTTGTCTTTACCCCTTCTTTTCTTTTTTCAATCTAAATGGGAGGGGTGTAATTATATCCCTATTGTCAGATTGAAATGTCACAGAATGGGTTTTGTTTTCTAAATTCAATTTGATTAGATACTAAACATAAGATAAGTAAGCGGAGAATAGAAAGGAAGGATAAATGAGGGGAACAAATAATTACAGGGAGTATTCTTCGTCTTCCTAGCCTTCGGCACAAGAAAAGGATGTGTAAAATTCCTTTTCTTGTGTCGAAATAATAACAATTCCGGATCCCATTCGTCAAAGATTTCTATTCTTAGTTTATATTTTTCCAGATTTTTCAGAACCCTTTATTTTTTTAGATTTACTTATAATAGATAATAGATTATAATAGATAATAGAATAAGTAATAAAGTAATCGAATAAGTAATAAGGATAATATAATAAGTATAAAATAAGTATAAATAAGTATATAAAATAAGTATAAGTATAAATAAGTATAATATAATATAATAAGTAATGGACAACCAAAAAAAAGAGAAGGAATCCTTTTTTTTATAAATATAAAATAGAAGCAAGGCGATGAACTTATAAAAAAATTTCAAACTTTGATGAAATACTAAAATAAATAGAGTAAGGTTAGACTAGTCTAGAAAGGGTTTGCTTGATATCTGGTCGACAGAAAAAAAAAAGAAATATTAAAATTAAATATTAAAATATTAAAATTAAATATTAAAAAAAATTAAATATTAAAATTAAATATATATTGTGATTGTGTCATCCAGGAAAAGGAAATTGAGTGATTCCTTTTTTTCTTCTAACCTTGAAAGTATCGATAGATACTATCGAAGAACAGATGCTATGAATCAATTAATCGAGTTCATTTTTCAAAAACATCATCGGAAAAAGTGATCTATTTGTTGTCATTTATATTTATACGAACAAAATATTATGATCATTAAGAATTCAACGGGACCCCTCCTCGCGAATCAGACAAAGAAAGAGGAGGCGGGCCCCGTTGAGTTCTTACACTTTCATGCCTATAACTTAGTTCATCCCATTATTACATATTACAGGGACGAACCCAATCCAGAATATGAACCATAAAAGAAAATACCTATTAAACCGATCACAGGAATACCAGTTACCGTACCTATTATCCAAAGAGGAATCCTTCCAGTAGTATCGGCCATTTATCCCGCTTCCCTCCACATTTCATCAAGTGGTCATGCTAAAGACATAAACAGTCATAGATAATTATGAGATGCAATCCTTCCGAATGGGATAAGAGAATTCCTACTATTATTTAGTATTCTACTACTCTTTTTTTCTTAATTGAAGAAATAATTGGAAAATAAAACAGCAAGTACAAAAATGAGTAATAACCCCCAGTAGAGACTGGTACGATTCAATTCAACATTTTGTTCGTTCGGGTTTGATTGTGTCATAGCTCTATAATTAATTCGGATTAGGTTTATCGTTGGATGAACTGCATTGCTGATATTGACCCCAAAAAAGAAACGGTAGGTACAGCTAGTCCGTGAACAGCCAACCATCGCACTGTAAAAATTGGATAGGTTCGATCTATGGTCATTGGGTCCTCCTAAAAAGATCTACTAAATTCATCGAGTTGTTCCAAAGAATCAAAACGGCCGGTTATTAATGGAATTCCTTGTCGGCTCTCTGTAAAATACTCGTTTGGACGAGGGCTTCCAAACACATCATAAGCTAAACCTGTGCTGACGAATAACCAACCCGCAATGAATAGGGAAGGTATAGTAATACTATGAATGATCCAGTATCGAATACTGGTAATAATATCAGCAAAAGAACGTTCTCCTGTGCTTCCAGACATGCTGAGCTCCGCATATTCTTGTAGGGGATCGATTCCGTAAAAGATGAGATCAGTAAACGGAAATTCACTGAAATTCAATCTTTGTGAGATCGTCAATATTGTACCAAAGGTATTTTTAGAGTATACCGAATCAGTATAGCTATCCTTCTTCTGACACAGCAACGCAATTTCAAACAGTATATCGACATGAAGTGCTAGATAATTTCTTTCTTCTTCTTGCTTGTCGATGTATAACCACGTATCATGCGATAGAAAATTCCTCAAATTCCTGGAATATAATATAGGGGATTCTATTATTGGTTTGGGGCTAGAAACGGAAGATCAGGTAACCCGTGAATCCAACAAGTTTATAATAATTCATGAAGGAAATTATCATATTTCCGCAAGTCAATTAGATGCGAAATCTAAAAATTGACTTTTTTTCGTAATTGCATAAGAGGTTTTGTTTTTTGTTGTAAGCCCTCCTTTTTTTATTTTAAGGAATTGCTTAGTCGTCTAGTAACAAGTAAGAGTAGTCGATAGTATTAGATATAGATAAAAAAAAGAGCAAGGAATAAAAAAAAAATTCTACTAATCAATATTTGTGAGGCGGCCTTTCTTGTATTCTTGTATTAGATCCAAAGGTTTTTTCTTGACCTAACTACAAAGATGATGAATCTATTTCTTTTTCTTTTCTACTCTTGTCCTGCCGCTCTATTTTTGTGAATACCGTTTAGAATGATTGATGAATCAAAAAATTTCAATTGAACTTATTCTTTCAATTGGTATTTTTGCTTATCCCCGTCTCTTTTAAAAATTGAAACTTAGGTAAGTGCTTTATAAACATATGTATAAAAAGAACATATTTCATTTAGCTCCTTCATGCCTACTCTAACTAGTTATTTCGGTTTTTTACTAGCGGCTTTAACTATAACCTCAGCTCTATTTATTGGTCTGAGTAAGATACGACTTATTTGAAAATTAATTGAATGAACGAACAATTAATAAAAACAAAGTTTTCTGTCCTATTCCATATATTCTATAGTTCCTTACCGTGTTAATTATCAATTATTAGTTATTGATATTCATGGGCAATAGAGATTAATATTTAGGGATAGATATTACCTTTCTTTTTCTCCTTTCAAATAAATTGAAATGATTGAAGTTTTTCTATTTGGAATCGTCTTAGGTCTAATTCCTATTACTTTGGCTGGATTATTCGTAACCGCATATTTACAATACATACGTGGTGATCAGTTGGACCTTTGATTAATTAACATCTCTTTTTTTGACTGACCCCTTTAATTTTAATTTAATTAATTTAATTCAAGGAGGTCAAATTCGAATTGCTGTTCAATTTTTTTTTTTTTTTTTTTTTTTTCAGTTCGGTGTAATTTTCGACTTAACAAGAGCGGAATCACGCTCTGTAGGATTTGAACCTACGACATTGGGTTTTGGAGACCCACGTTCTACCGAACTGAACTAAGAGCGCTTTCTTATCATAATAAATAAGACTGTAAAAAAGAGGATTCTTTTATTTTATAACCCCAATACATCGTGCACACCTATACTATCATATATCATATATAATATGAGAAAATGATAGATTATGTATGCTTAATTTTAATCAATCTAAAACTAAAATGGCTCCCTCCTTACTGCTCAAAGGAGAAGTAATAGGTAGGGATGACAGGATTTGAACCCGTGACATTTTGTACCCAAAACAAACGCGCTACCAAGCTGCGCTACATCCCTTTCAATTGGCCTACGATGTTATTGTAGAGAATCCCTGTCTTGTTTTCCACACCCTTATTTCATCTATTGATATACAAAAATTATCTTTCCATTTCCTCTTTTTGGTCTCATATCATATAACAACCATATAATGAATAATAAATGAATCTTTTTGGCGGGAATTCTCAGGCAGAAAGGGACCTATTTTGCTGTTTTAAGAAAAGGAAAATCTTATCTATCGAATCATTGTACATTTAAATTTTAATTTTGAATTAGGAATTCCGGGTACAAATATACAAATACAAGTGGTCTTTAACCACACATACATGTGATTATATATGTATTACCATAATGTATGTAATACGATAAAGAAGGAGGATTTTAAATGCGAGATCTAAAAACATATCTTTCCGTAGCACCGGTACTAAGTACTCTCTGGTTCGGTTCTTTAGCGGGTTTATTGATAGAGATCAATCGTTTCTTCCCGGATGCGTTAACATTCCCTTTTTTTTAATTCTAGTTATTGTCGCGGGACGGGGTGAAAAAGATTAGATCGATATACAATCAAATATCTGTGACTAATCTCTCGCCCCCCCTTGACTTTAGTTGTTTTTAGAATTATAATTATATAAGAAATGAATTCTAATTATATAAGAAATAATTCTATTTAGTTTTTTTAGAATTCTAATTATATAAGAATTATATAAAATAAATAAGGAAGGTAGAACGAAAAAAGTGGATTGAACCTCAACAAAACTTGGGTTCAAGCTCCAATTAAATTACTAGTAGAGCGAAAAGAGAAATGTGGCTGGAACAACAGTATCCTACAAGATACTTAAAGAAAATACCGTACTGTGATTCTAAATCGAGTTAGAAATCATTGTATTACTTATTTACTATTAGTATAATACATATTGATTTACTATATTGATTGCAATTGATTGCAACGAAATCTTTCAGGATTTGGTTTTGAGTTAGCAACTTTTATTTATTTATTTTCATTCCTTTCTTCTTCACTTTTGATCGGAAAATAGAAGAGTTGGGTGAATTAAAAACTCAAAGGGGGTTCATGGCCAAGAGTAAAGATGTCCGAGTAACGATTATTTTGGAATGTACCAGTTGTGTTCGAAACGTCGTTAATAAGGAATCAACGGGCATTTCCAGGTATATTACTCAAAAAAATCGACACAATACGCCTAGTCGATTGGAATTGAAGAAATTCTGTTCCTATTGTTACAAACATACAATTCACGGGGAGATAAAGAAATAAATCGAATCAAGTACTCGTATGTCAACCCTTCCCGAGAATATGAGAAAATAGGACATTAGGTATTTAGGTAACATTAGGTATTTAGTATGAGAAAATAGGACATTAGGTATTCAGGTATAATAATATATATTATATAATATATTAAGTAATATTAAGTATATAATTAGTTAGATATAATATATAACTAATATATAACAAATATTTTATTTATATATTAGTCTATATTTGTATTTCCTTGTCTATTCCACGCTTTCTTTTTAAAGTGAAGTTTTTAGTTTTAAATTATTCGATATGCACGTTAATAAATTTTTAACCTTTTTAACCTGGTATATGATTGTATCAATATTCTTTTATTTTTTTTTATTCTATTTTTTATTTAGTTCTTATTTTTTTAATAATTTTTTTCTTTATTCTCGAGTCAATTATTTATTTTTTTAGTTTACCGTCTTCGAATGATTTTTAGTTTACAGTCTTCGAATGATTAGGAGTTGGATTTTCATTGATTAGGAATTAGATTTTTAATATCACTAACTATTTTTTTTTTTATTTTCTATTCGTGCATAATGATTATTTTAATATTGTTAATTTTAATATTGTTGTTAATTTTAATATTGTTAATATTGTATTATTTATTATATTGTATGATTTATTCATTACTATATTTTTTAGTTATTACTATATTTTGTATTTATTACTATATTTCATTATTTATTTCTTATTTTATTAATTATTTATTATTTTCGTGTCGGTTCTATATATATTTATAAATTATATTTATTTATTATTTATGTATTATCACAGTTATAGATATTTATTTAAATTATATTTATATATTAAATATATTAAAATATTAAATTATATTTATATTTTATATATTAAATATATTAAAATATGAAATTATATTTATATATATTTATAAATTATATTTATTTATTATTTATGTATTATCACAGTTATAGATATTTATTTAAATTATATTTATATATTAAATATATTAAAATATTAAATTATATTTATATTTTATATATTAAATATATTAAAATATGAAATTATATTTATATATTAAATATATTAAAATATGAAATTATATTTATATATTAAATATATTAAAATATGAAATTATATTTATATATTAAATATATTAAAATATGAAATTATATTTATATATTAAATATATTAAAATATGAAATTATATTTAAATAAATATCTATAAATAATATAATAATAAAATAAACTAATAAAATAAACAAATAAATAATAAATAAATAATTAAAATAAACTAATAAAATAAACAAATAAATAAGAAATAAATAATAAATAAATAATACAATAATAAAAAAAACAAAGCAAATCGTATTTATTCTATTAATTCTATAATTTGAATTTGATCCGATCAAAATAGGATTTTAGAAAAGGATAGGATAGGATTATTTTTAGAAATAAGGAATAAAGAAATGATGGATAAATACAAGCGATCTTTTCGTAGGCGTTTGCCCCCGATCCAATCGGGGGATCGAATTGATTATAGAAACATGAGTTTAATTAGTCGATTTATTAGTGAACAAGGAAAAATCTTATCTAGGCGAGTAAATAGATTGACTTTAAAACAACAACGATTAATTACTATTGCTATAAAACAAGCTCGTATTTTATCTTCGTTACCCTTTATTAATAATGAGAAACGATTTGAAAGAAGGGAGTCGACCGCTAGAACTAGAACCAGAAATGAGAAACGATTTGAAAGAAGAGAGTCGACCGCTAGAACTACTGCTCTTAGAACCAGAAATAAATAGGCTTACCCTTCAATTGACTCAAAATTATCAAACGTAGACTGATGCTTTATTCAAAAAATCTGATAATCAAAATTGTCGTGTCGTAAGAAAAAAGAAATAAATAAAAGAATCGAATCGGGTTGGGGAAGAAAAATAAATTTTTTTTTTTTTTATTGAGCGTCTTCGCTCATCTTGTTTTCTTGTTTTGATGACCTTATCAGAATTTTTTTATCATATTAATTTCTACTCTACCTCCCTCGAGTTCATTCTCGAGGGAACCCCATTTCATTTAAAGCATTTCGGTGGATTCCTTCCGATCTCCTTATTTTATAATCTCGTTGGAAATCATATAAAGACAATTCCTATTTGAGATAGCTATTTGTGCAAGTATTTTACGATTAAGAAGCAACTGTTTCTTGTACCGATTTTTTATTAATCTACTATAATTATAGGATACCCCCATTCCTCGAATTCCTGCATTTATTCGAGTGATCCACAAACGACGAAAATATCTTTTTTTCCTATCTCTATCCCGATCAGCCGAAACCAAAGCTCTTACTCTTTGTCTCCGAGCTATATATCCCTCTTTCATTCTGGTCATTGAATAAAAGAAATTTTGATGAATAACTAATTCTTTCTTTCAGTTATTCTTTTCTAGTCTATTAATAACAAAACGGATTCTTCCAATGTATAAAATAAAAATTCCAATGGCTTTTGCTACTATAACCGTCCCGCCCACGATTTTTCCTTTTTTCTAGGCATTTCATTTCGCCTTGAAATAAGAAATTGTATTGATACTAGGTATCAAAAAAAGCATATTAACTAAAATAAAGGAGTAAATAGAAATGGATAAATAAATAGTGGGTTCCATCGTTTCTATGGTTACTTCTTAAACGGTGAGGTCCCCTCTATACACCGGAGCTCATTCCTTCATTTAACATTTAATTGGTAACTTGTACAGTTCACACTCTTCGGCTCTACTCATAAATTTTTCAGTAATAGATCTTTCACAACGAGATCTATCTTATACAGTAACGGTATGTAATTAGGAGGATTAATTGGGTAGCTGACCCTGTTAGTCCGTTCTTTGCAAGAGTCGAAGCATAATCTTTTTGCTTTTTAAATAGGATTTTCCCCGCTTAATGGATAAGCATTTGCTACCAATGGGGAATTTTTAAAAAATTCCAAGATTGGATTTGCGCCAATGGAAACCATAAATTTCATACACAATAGAAGGATATGGTAGATCTATCTTTTTTAGATAGTGAACGGAAGAACCCCATTCTATTCACTGGTACTGATCGTTGATACTGAAAAATTGTTTCCTTTTTCTCAGCCCATGATCTGAACAAGTCGCACATACACCCTAGTACATCTTCCTCGGCGCTGAGGACATCCCCGAAGAGCAGGGGCTTTCGTGACATTTCTAATTGGCTGTCTTGCATTTCTAATAAGTTGTTTAATAGTTGGCATGCTGAATCATATACAATCATATACATAATAGACTGGTTTAGATCGATCCTAACCAGATGATTATGAATTACTTCTTTTTCTCTTTAATAGATTAATAAAATATTAATCTATTAAAGAGAAAAAGAAGGAAAGGAATAAGAGGGATTAAATCAATCTAAATCAAAATTAAATGGTGTTCCATTGTCGTCAAATGGTGGTCTTCCATTGCCATTGTCGTCAAATGGTGGTCTTCCATTGCCATTGTCGTCAAATGGTGGTCTTCCATTGCCATTGTCGTCAAATGGTGGTCTTCCATTGCCATTGTCGTCAAATGGTGGTCTTCCATTGCCATTGTCGTCAAATGGTGGTCTTCCATTGCCATTGTCGTCAAATGGTGGTCTTCCATTGCCATTGTCGTCAAATGGTGGTCTTCCATTGCCATTGTCGTCAAATGGTGGTCTTCCATTGCCATTGTCGTTAACTAGTCTCCATTTTTTATTCACTATAGGTTTGTTATTCACTATAGGTTTGTTATTCACTATAGGTTTGTTATTCACTATAGGTTTTTCATTCACTATAGGTTTTTCATTCACTATAGGTTTTTCATTCACTATAGGTTTTTCATTCACTATAGGTTTGTTATTCACTATAGGTTTTTCATTCACTATAGGTTTTTCATTCACTATAGGTTTTTCATTCACTATAGGTTTTTCATTCACTATAGGTCTCGATTCTGTACGCACTATATGATCCACAATTCCATGATCTTTGGCTTCTTTTGCTGACATAAAATTATCTCTTTCCATGTCTTTGTTTATAACCCATCGGGGCTGGCCCGTTCTTTGTACATAAGCCTCTATGATGTCTTCTTGCATTTTCATTACTTCGTCTGTTTCCATGACCCAGTCTTTGAAGCCATCATCCTTAAGCATACTAATAGGTTGATGGATCATTACCCTGATGATATAACATACTTCTAACTCACATAATGAGGCGAGAAGAATAGCTATAGAATTGAACAACCGTACAGGCATTTTTTGCGCATTGCATACGGCTTTACAATTGCATACGGCTTTACAATGGAATTCTCTTTTTTCTTTCATCGAAAAAAAGAGAAAATATAGAGTCTATTAGACCCAGATTAATAAATAATCCAATTACCATCCTTCTTTTTCTTTTTTTTTCGGAAAAGTTTAAAAATACTATGATGGCTCCGTTGCTTTATATATTTATTTCGTCTGTGATTCAGCAATCCCAAAGTTTCTTTTTTTTTTTGAAAAAAAAAAAAGAAAGAAAAAAAATAGTCTTTTTTTTTTTCGTACTCTTTCATAACATAAATATTGTTAATAGCCTCTGGTAGGAAAAGAAAAAAAGTTTGTGACGCCTGAGATGGGCCCACGATAGCTAAGATCAAATTGGAAATGCCCCTTCTCTCATACTACTCTTTCGATACATAATCTAATATTTTTTTTTGAAAAAAAAAAAAAGAAATAAAAAAAAAATTTCATATCGAATTCAAAGTGCCATGCTATTATTACTTACTAATTCATATTTCATATGGCGAAGGCATAGTCTTCTTTTTTCTTTCCATCAATAATAAAAAAAAAAAACTCATTGGCGCCGAGCGTGAGGGAATGCTCTGCGTTTGGTAATTTCTCCTCCGACCAAGAGAAAAGCTGCGATTGAAGCGGTCAATCCCATGGCTAGTGTATGCACATCTGGTTCCACTGCTTGCATAGTATCAAAAAGAGATAATCCAGATACTATCCCTCCGCCAGGAGAGTTTATAAAAAAAAACAGGTCTCGGCTATTACTCTCTATACTGAGATAGATCATAATACCCGCAAGTTGATTCGAGGTCTGGATATCAAGCTCTTTGCCCAAAAAAAGCAATCTTTCTCGATAAATTCGGTTGATTAGGATAAAATTGTATCCCTTAGTAGCCGTACAGGCACCTTTTGATGCATACGGTTCAACAAAAATTGCGAAAAAAAATCAATGTGTAGATTCCAGCCATCCTTTGTTTTTTCTAGTCGGACCTTTCTAACTTCTAATTTCTAATGAAGGGGCTTTTTCTTACATTTTTTAAATAAAATGAAATTTAAAATTAAATTAAAGAAAGATGAGTTTTGGCCCGTTTTCCTATAATATAGAAAAAATTCGCTAAACTTATTGCACAAACTTTTCATTGATCCATTTTTTTTTCATTGCGATTCAATCCAAATCACGATGTCATTTTCTTGTTCCTGAATGGGGTTCGTCAATTTTTTATTCAATTTTTTTAGGTTTATGCTCTACTCCGAGTAAAGATCTGCCCGATTTTTATTTGCACATATAGGACAAATGACCCAATACCACGTCTTTTTGCTATGATTTCATTTCCTTTTTTTATTTTAATTTAATTCCTTTTTCTTTCATGTTTTTCGCCAAATATTCAACGTATTTCCCATATTATTCGATTGATTAACAGTTTGAAATCGCTCTTATTTATAATTAAAAAAAAAAAGAAAAATTATGATTATGATATAGGTGGTAATCATAAATATATTACCAATTGGGTTTTTTCTAAACGGAGCCTGGATACTTCATTTTATCAGTCCAACCAAGCCAACCATAAATCATTCTAATTGAAAATATTAATCTGGATACACCCCCATGAAATGGATCTCTAATTGCACTTCATTACACTTCCCGCTACAAATTTTTGATAATTCAATCAATCTTTTTGGGGCGAAACAGGGGATATCTCGATCGGGCGAGAGAACGGGGGAATCCCATATGACCCAATATATTTGACAAGTCGCACTATATGTCAACCCAGCTTGCATCGTTATCTCCCGGAACTTGAAAAGGAACTTTTGGAATACCAACAGGCATAAAGTAAAAAGAATGTAAAATTATATTTCGCTTTGATTGTGGAAGCGTAATACGTAATGTAATACGTAATAATGGTCTTATCTTAATAATATGTAATATTATATTTCACTTTGATTGTGGAAGCGTAATACGTAATGTAATACGTAATAATGGTCTTATCTTAATAATATGTAATATTATAATATGTAATATTATATTTCACTTTGATTGTGGAAGCGTAATACGTAATGTAATACGTAATAATGGTCTTATCTTAATAATATGTAATATTATAATATGTAATATTATATTTCACTTTGATTGTGGAAGCGTAATACGTAATGTAATACGTAATAATGGTCTTATCTTAATAATATGTAATAATGGTCTTAATAATATGGGCCTTTATCATATTTTATACATAGATAGACTAAGGCCATAAAATAAAGAAAGGCGGAATGAATGAAAGAGAATTCTTACGAATAGGTCCTTTGAATGATGAACAAATAGGGATGCATTCATTCATAAAAAATAGGATCAACCCCCATTGCGTATTGATACTTATCGAGTATAGAATAGATCTGCTTCTCTTTTTTCTTCTGAGCCGAATTCTTCCCTTATTACTAATGGAATAGAACAAACATTAATCCTTTCTCCGAAAGAATCCACCGAAAAGGGGAGGTATTCCAATGCAATAAAGTTACATAGTGTCTATTTTTCGTTGATTTGATAAAGGGGTATTTCCATGGGTTTGCCTTGGTATCGTGTTCATACTGTCGTATTGAATGATCCCGGTCGCTTGCTTTCTGTTCATATAATGCATACAGCTCTGGTTGCTGGTTGGGCCGGTTCAATGGCTCTATATGAATTAGCTGTTTTTGATCCCTCCGATCCCGTTCTTGATCCAATGTGGAGACAAGGTATGTTCGTTATACCCTTCATGACTCGTTTAGGAATAACCAATTCATGGGGCGGTTGGAGTATTACGGGGCGGACTATAACAAATCCGGGTATTTGGAGTTACGAAGGTGTGGCCGGAGCACATATTGTGTTTTCTGGCTTGTGCTTCTTGGCAGCTATCTGGCATTGGGTATATTGGGATCTAGAAATTTTTTGTGATGAGCGCACAGGAAAACCCTCTTTGGATTTGCCCAAGATTTTTGGAATTCATTTATTTCTCTCAGGAGTGGCTTGCTTTGGCTTTGGCGCATTTCATGTAACAGGATTGTATGGTCCTGGAATATGGGTGTCCGACCCTTATGGACTAACCGGAAAGGTACAACCTGTAAATCCAGCGTGGGGCGTGGAAGGTTTTGATCCTTTTGTTCCGGGAGGAATAGCCTCTCATCATATTGCAGCAGGGACATTGGGCATATTAGCGGGCTTATTCCATCTTAGTGTCCGTCCGCCCCAACGTTTATACAAAGGATTACGTATGGGAAATATTGAAACCGTCCTTTCCAGTAGTATAGCTGCTGTCTTTTTTGCAGCTTTTGTTGTTACTGGAACTATGTGGTATGGTTCAGCAACTACCCCCATCGAATTATTTGGTCCTACTCGTTATCAATGGGATCAAGGATACTTCCAGCAAGAAATATATCGAAGGGTTAGTGCTGGGTTAGCCGAAAATCAAAGTTTATCAGAAGCTTGGTCTAAAATTCCTGAAAAATTAGCTTTTTATGATTACATTGGCAATAATCCGGCAAAAGGAGGATTATTCAGAGCGGGTTCAATGGACAACGGGGATGGAATAGCCGTTGGGTGGTTAGGACACCCTATCTTTAGAGATAAAGAAGGGCGTGAACTTTTTGTACGTCGTATGCCTACTTTTTTTGAAACATTTCCGGTTGTTTTGGTAGACGGAGACGGAATTGTTAGAGCGGATGTTCCTTTTAGAAGGGCAGAATCGAAGTATAGTGTCGAACAAGTAGGTGTAACTGTTGAGTTCTATGGTGGCGAACTCAATGGAGTGAGTTATAGTGATCCTGCTACTGTGAAAAAATATGCTAGACGTGCTCAATTGGGTGAAATTTTTGAATTAGATCGTGCTACTTTGAAATCCGATGGTGTTTTTCGTAGCAGTCCAAGGGGTTGGTTTACTTTTGGGCATGCTTCGTTTGCTTTGCTTTTCTTCTTCGGACACATTTGGCATGGTGCTAGAACCCTGTTCAGAGATGTTTTTGCCGGTATTGATCCAGATTTGGATGCTCAAGTGGAATTTGGAGCATTCCAAAAACTTGGAGATCCAACTACAAGAAGACAAGTAGTCTGATGCAAGATTGCTTTGTTATTTTTCGCTTCTATTTTCTGTTTGTGATTTGACATAGGCTGCTGTAAAAATCTTGATTAAAATCGCTGCCTTTTCTTTGATTCTTGTTCTTTCGTTATTTTATTCGGGAGATGATTCTAAATAAATAGGTACGGAAGCTATAATTGTAAACCACGATCGAATTTATGGAAGCATTGGTTTATACATTCCTCTTAGTATCTACTCTAGGGATAATTTTTTTCGCTATCTTTTTTCGAGAACCGCCTAAAGTTCCAACTAAAAAAATGAAATGATTTTTCATTATCTCAATTGAAGTAATGAGCCTCCCAATATTATATTGGGAGGCTCATTACTTCAATTAGTCCCCGTGTTCCTCGAATGGATCCCTTAATTGTTGAGAGGGTTGCCCAAAGGCAGTATATAAGGCGTACCCAGTAAAACTTACAAGTAAACCAGATATAGAGATGGCGACTAAAGTTGCTGTTTCCATTATTATATAATTATATAAATAATATATATAAATATAAATATAAATAATATAAATATAAATATAATTTCAAGATCACAATGGATCTATGATAAGATCGTTTATTTACAGCGGAATGATATACAAAGTCAACAGATCTCACTGAATACAAAATAAGATTTATGGCTACACAAACCGTTGAGGGTAGTTCTAGATCTGGTCCAAGACGAACTGTTGTAGGGGATTTTTTGAAACCATTGAATTCGGAATATGGTAAAGTAGCTCCTGGATGGGGAACGACTCCTTTGATGGGTGTCGCAATGGCTTTATTTTCGATATTCTTATCTATTATTTTGGAGATTTATAATTCTTCCGTTTTACTGGATGGAATTTCGCTGAATTAGATTCACAAGAACCACGAAGCCTCGCTTTTCAATACAAAAAGTGAAACTTTTAGTTCTCGGATTTTTTTTAGCCCATTCTATTTTGGTAGTTCGACCGCGAAATTTTTTTTGTTTCTGTATTTCCGGAATATGAGTGTGTGACTTGTTATAATTGATCCTATTGATAGTACAGAAAATGGGTCTGTCCTCTTGATCGAGATAGTTTTATCCCGTCGGATAGCCATTCTAGTATCTGGAGCACGGAATATATGAAATGGATCACGAAGTATTCGAACTATGATTCATACTTAATATTCAAACCTCGCGGCCGGACTCAAAAAAAAAAAAAATTTTCAAAGAAAGAGGTTTTTTATTTATAAATCGAGAAATTTTTTCTTCTTTCAAACTCTCATTTAGTTTATGCTTATTTTGATCAAAGGACAAACCTTTCTTTTCTTTGTATTTTTATTTATTATATCTATTCTATTCATTGAATAAGTGATGATCCAATAATTCTTACTCAAAGAATCTTTGGACTTAGTTTGAAGGTTTTATTGAATCATCGCGGTTCTGGTATGAATCTGAAGTTTCAATTGATTCATAGGGTCTTAACAAGAGAATTCCTATTAAAAATAAAGAAAACAAGAATAAAGCCACATTCCATATAAATAACAAATCAAAGCAAAGAAAAAGAAAAGAAATAAGTAGGTAAATAGAAGATTCAAGAGGCCTGATCAACATAAAGACGAATGCGCCGACTTGATTTTTTGGCATTATAATTACAACTACAAAAAAGAGCTTTCGGATTTTTACTCTTTTGTGTCTTCAGATAAAATTGAATGAAAAGATTAAGAAGTTTCAAACTTTCTATTCCATATCCGTTTCAGCTATTATTTGGGTGTTTTTGTTTGAGCTGTACGAGATGAAATTCTCATATACGGTTCTCAGGGGGGGAGTCCTCTTGGTTTACCTATCTCAATAAAGTCTATGATTGGTTCGAAGAACGCCTCGAGATTCAGGCGATTGCAGATGATATAACTAGTAAATATGTTCCTCCTCATGTTAACATATTTTATTGTCTAGGAGGAATTACGCTTACTTGTTTTTTGGTACAAGTAGCTACAGGATTTGCTATGACTTTTTACTATCGTCCAACCGTTACTGAGGCTTTTACTTCTGTTCAATACATAATGACTGAAGCTAACTTTGGTTGGTTAATCCGATCAGTTCATCGATGGTCGGCAAGTATGATGGTCTTAATGATGATCCTGCACGTATTTCGTGTCTATCTCACTGGTGGTTTTAAAAAACCTCGCGAATTGACTTGGGTTACAGGCGTGGTTCTGGCTGTGTTGACTGCATCTTTTGGTGTAACAGGTTATTCCTTACCTTGGGACCAAATTGGTTATTGGGCAGTCAAAATCGTAACAGGCGTTCCGGAAGCTATTCCGGTAATAGGATCGCCTTTGGTAGAGTTATTGCGTGGAAGTGCTAGTGTGGGACAATCCACTTTGACCCGTTTTTATAGTTTACACACTTTTGTATTACCCCTTCTTACTGCTGTATTTATGTTAATGCATTTCCTAATGATACGTAAGCAAGGCATTTCTGGTCCTTTATAGAGAATATAGACCATAGCTATATTGTAACCAATCATTTATCTTATTACTTGCCAATCATTTATCTTATTACTTGGGGGAGGAACAATAGTATTTCATTGCTACAAATATGGATTGTTGAAAAAAAAAAAAAAATAAGACATGTATTTGGATATTTCCTTTCAACTCCACAATATTCTATTATTTATTTGATATGACATGAATAGTTGAAGGGAATTCCCCGAAGAGAAAATGGATTATGGGAGTGTGTGACTTGAACTATTGATTGGGCCATGCAGAAATATGCCTTTATCTGCTACATTGGAATTCACAACCAAATGTGTCTTTGTTCCAACCACCGTGTAAGCCCCATACAAAGGATAGGCTGGTTCGCTTGAAGAGAATCTTTTCTATGATCAGACCTGACGATGTCGTGTATGAACAGGGCTCCGTAAGATCCAGTAGAATAAGTGATTTGGCATAATGCAAATTAGATTTTATTTATTTATTTTTATTTTTTTTTTACTTTCTTATCTTAATAGTATGAAAATACATTCATTTCTTCTGCATCGACCCGATTTATTATTATTATACTATCGGAGTGAAACAAGGGATCTAAAGAAGAGCAAAGGCTAGACTATATTAGTAACAAGTAAATCCTTTGTATGTAAAAAATCTCGATATATTTTTGGGATAAAGGTGAATCGCAAGGCCTAAGACGACCCAGAAAGCACTTGATCACGATCAACTTTGTACGCCTACTTGGGTATTGAGCATTTACCTGTAAAAATGGCATTCCTTGGAATGTATAGTTGCAACTTCGTAAAATGGAATCAGGTAACTTTTTTCTTACATATGAAATCATTCATATATGTGTGGATAACATATAGATTCATTTTATATGTATCCGTTTGTATCCATTTGATTCGATTGATTTTTGCTTGAGCCGGATGATGAAAAATTATCATGTCCGGTTCCTTCGGGGGATGGATCTAGAAAAATTCACCTATCCTAATAACAAAAAAACCTGACTTGAACGATCCTGTATTAAGAGCTAAATTAGCTAAAGGTATGGGTCATAATTATTATGGGGAACCCGCATGGCCCAATGATCTTTTATATATTTTTCCAGTAGTAATTCTCGGTACTATTGCTTGTAACGTAGGCTTAGCGGTTCTAGAACCTTCAATGATTGGTGAACCCGCGGATCCATTTGCAACTCCTTTGGAAATATTACCTGAATGGTATTTCTTTCCTGTATTTCAAATACTTCGTACAGTACCTAACAAGTTATTGGGTGTTCTTTTAATGGTTTCAGTACCTGCGGGATTATTAACAGTACCTTTTTTGGAAAATGTTAATAAATTCCAAAATCCATTTCGTCGTCCAGTAGCGACAACCGTTTTTTTGATTGGTACTGCGGTGGCCCTTTGGTTGGGTATTGGAGCAACATTACCGATTGATAAATCCCTAACTTTAGGTCTTTTTTAAATTGAATCAATTTTAAAATAAAATATCATGATGTGCGTATCTAGGGAGTAGTCACTTCAAAGTCAAAGTGAATTCTCCCTAGATACATTTATTCAATTCTGGTCCCAATATATGGATTGTGCTGAAGGTTCAAAATCCATTTTCGTTTTTTTTTTTTTTTTCTAATTTTCTAAAGTAAAAAAAAAAAAAATGAAATAAATCCTAAATCCAATGGATTTAAAATTTTGGTAAATCAATTTCGCAATGCTTTTCTACTTCTTTTCTAGAATGCCCAATATTTGTTTTACATCTTCTATGCGAAAGTGTTCAATTTTCATAAGGTCTTCTTGACTGTTATTCAAAAGGTCCAATAATGTATGTATATTGGACTTTTTGAGACAATTATAGATCCTGGGAGGCAATTCTGATTGGTCAATAAAAATATATTTCAATGCTATTTCTTTTTTCTTTTTTCTTAGTTTAGCTAATCTATCATGAAAAGGAAAAAAAGGTAAAGTAACGTTGTGTTGATTGTTTTCTAAATGTAAGTTTTCTTCTTCCGCATCTAGAAAGGGAATAAATAAATCAATCAAATTCCGAGAGGCTTCATGAAGTGCTTCTTTAGGAGTTAAACTTCCATTTGTCCATATTTCTAGAAAAAGTATCTCCTGTTTTTCATTATCATTCCCATAACAATGAATACTATGATTCGCATTTCGAACAGGCATGAATACAGCATCTATAGGATAACTTCCGTCGTGAAAGTTCTTTGGCGTTTTTATACCGTATCCTCTATTTCTCTCGATTTGTAATCCAATACACAAATCAATTGGTTCGGTTAGGCTAGCTATATGCTGTGTATTATCAACGATTTCCACAGAAGGCGGTAAGATGATGTCTTGAGCAGTTACATATCCGGGACCCTTGGCACAAATAAAGGCGTTACGAGTTCCATACAAATTACTTCTCAATACAATTGCTTTTAAATTCATTAAAATTTCATGTACTGATTCTTGAATACCTACTATGGTAGAATATTCGTGTGGTATTTTCTCAGATTTTGCACGTGTAATACATGTTCCTTCTATTTCTCCAAGCAAAGCTCTTCGCATCGCAATGCCTATTGTGTCGGCTTGGCCTTTCATAAGTGGAGACAGAATAAAGCGTCCATAATAAAGACGCTTACTATCTGTTCTTGATTCAACACACTTCCACTGCAGTGTCCGAGTAGAGACTTTTACTTTCTCTCGAACCATAGTAATATTATTTTATTTGATCAGATCATTGAATCATTTATTTCTCTTGAAATCTCTTTAGTGTTTATTTCTACACACGTTTTTTTTTAGGAGGTCTACAGCCATTATGTGGCATAGGGGTTACATCCCGTACGAAACTTAATAGTATACCACTTCTACGAATAGCTCGTAATGCTCCATCTCTTCCGAGACCAGGACCTTTTATCAGAACTTCCACTCGTCGCATACCTTGGTCTACTACTGCTCGAATAGCATTTCTCGCTGCGGTTTGAGCAGCAAAAGGAGTCCCTCTTCTTGGACCCTTGAATCCACAAGTACCGGCGGAGGAAGAAGAAATTACCTGACCCCGTACATCTGTAATAGTAACAATGGTATTGTTGAAACTTGCTTGAACATGAATAACTCCTTTTGGTATTCTACGTGCACTTTTCCGTGCACTACTGCGCCCATTCCTACGTGAACCAACTTTTGGTATAGGTTTTGCCATATTTTATCATTTCATAAGGATAAGTCAGAGATATATGGATATATCCATTTCATGTCAAAACAGATCTTCTATTTTTATTTGTTCATCGCTTTCTTTAAGATTAGTTTCTTTTCTTTAACTTTAAGGAGTTCTTTTTAGAATAGAAAGATTATCCTTGTCTCTGTTTATGTCTCGGGTTGGAACAAATTACGACAATTCGTCCCCTCCTACGGATTAGTCGACATTTTTCACAAATTTTACGAACGGAAGCCCTTATTTTCATAGTTGTTATTCCTTAAATTTTTCCGAATCTACTTATTGGAAGAAAATAAGTTTCTTGAAATTTTTGAACCTTGAATTGGATCCCCCTGAAAGGAATCTTGAAGTTGAAAAAACTACCTAATCGTTCGAATCCTTGTTGCGGAGTCTATAAATTATACGCCCCCTGGTTGAATCATAAGCACTTACTTCACTTTTGTTGACTCTATCCCACGGTGGTATACGTATAAAACTCGATCGGACCCTTCCTGAAACATAACCTAGAATCAGATCTTCATTATCTAAAGGAATCTGGAGTGGACGTGATTCACTAATTAAACCTCCATGAATCCATTTTTGTTCTTTTATTCCAGGTAAAACTTCCTTGACGTATCAACTACTGTAGGGCAGGAGGAGTTCTATTAGACAACCCGTGCTTTTTTTTTTCACAAATGGAAAGTTTCGGATTCGGATACAATTCGGATGTTAGACAGATTACCATATATAACACAAAATTTCTCCGCCGATTCCTTCTAGTCGAGCCTCCCGGTCTGTCATTATACCCCGAGAAGTAGAAAGAATTACAATCCCCATCCCGCCTAAAATTCTAGGAATTTGTTGATAGTTAGAATAGATTCGTAGACCGGGTCGACTGATCCGTCGTAAATTTAAAATAGTTCTATATGGTCCTTTCCTATTCCTTCTATGCCGTAGGGTTAAAACCAAAAAATATTTGTTTCTTTCCCGATGTTTCCTTATGTTATCGATAAAACCTTCTCGTAAAAGTATTTTAACAATGTTTTCAGTGATGTTAGTAGATCCTATTCGAATCGTTCCTTTTCTATTCATGTCAGCATTTCGTATAGAAGTTATTATGTCAGCAATAGTGTCCTTACCCATGGTAAACTAAAATTATTGTTGCTCCCGAATTTTGATATAACCAACATGTTCTTTTTTTTTTTTTACTTAGTAAAGGTATATACGTGAGACACAATCTACTAATTAATCTATGTCATTTAAATACTCTAATTTAAATACTATAACTATATTGAATTGAGGTCTCGTCTTATAATACCTCAGGAGCTAATGAAACTATTTTAGTGAAATTTAACTGTCTCAATTCCCCGGCGATCGCACCAAAAATTCGAGTTCCTTTTGGATTTCCTTTTTGATCAATGACAACTGCAGCATTGTCATCATATCGTATTATCATACCGTTGTCGCGTTTGAGTTCTTTACAAGTACGTACAATTACAGCTCTGATCACTTCTGATCTTTCTAGAGGTGCCTTTGGTACTGCTTTCTTGATCACAGCAACAATAACGTCACCAATATGAGCATATCGGCGATTACTAGCTCCTATGACTCGAATACACATTAATTCTCGGGCCCCGCTGTTATCTGCTACATTCAAATGGGTCTGAGGTTGAATCATTTTTTTTAATCTCTTCTTTCAATGGAACAAAGGACGAAGAAAAAAAGAAATATTGTTTGTCAAAAAAAAAAAAAAAAGGAAACCCGCAATTGTTTTTTTTATTCCCAAGACTTCTTTCCTTTGGTTCTATATTCCTATCCTGAAATAATGAATTGAGTTTTTATAGGCATTTTGGACGCCGCTATTGAAATAGCCTTTCTTGCTATATTTTCGGCTACTCCGCTCATTTCATAAAGTATTCTGCCCGGTTTAACGACAGCTACCCAATACTCGGGAGATCCTTTCCCCGAACCCATACGTGTTTCTGTAGATCTTACCGTAACTGGTTTGTCTGGAAATATACGTACCCATATTTTTCCACCACGGCGTACATTTCGTGTCATTGCGCGGCGCCCCGCTTCTATTTGTCTAGATGTAATCCAAGCGGGTTCAAGTGCTTGAAGAGCATATCTACCGAAACAAATGCGATTACCTCGATAAGATATTCCTTTCATTCTTCCTCTATGTTGGTTACGAAATCTGGTTCTTTTTGGGTTATAGTTGATGGTTGTTTATTAATTCCATCTCTACTACAGAACTGGACATGAGAGTTTCTTCTCATCCAGCTCCTCGCGAAAAAAATGACTAAAAAATATTTTATTTTATTCTTAAGATATATAGGTAGTTACTGAATAATAGATTGAATCCTGGGATTCTTTGCTTTGAGATTTTATCTGATCTATTTGAGATTTTATCTGATCTATTATAAATTTGTATATCTTGTTTGGATATATATTGGATATATATATAAGTAATTAAACATGGATTCTATTTATAGATAATGTCTTATCTTGTTTTTGTTATAATGTTATAACGAATCTTTATTTTGTTTTGTCTTTTTTTATCATATTCATCTCGGATCGACAAAAATTTAACAATCAAATAAAATGAAAATAAAATTTTTAAAATGAAAATAAAAAAAAAAAATGAAAATAAAATTTTTAAAATGAAAATAAAATTTTCGCGGGCGAATATTTACTCTTTCAATATCTATTTCAGTTGTCGGGTTAACTCATGACCTCTCAGAATCAGAACAGAATAAAAAGAAATGAAGTGGTCTCTGGTTTGTTCCGCCATCCTACCCGATAAATCATTAGGATTCGTTTTCAATAGAATCCTCTGCATTCACGGGTTCCGTCGTCCCCATCGCTTCTCGATTAATGCTTAGGTCTGAATTCTCCAATGGAGCCTTAATTTAATATTTAATAAAAATTTAATATTTAATAAAAATAAAAATTTAATATTTAATAAATAATATTTAATAAAAAAATTTGTTAATTTGTTCTTTAGTCAACCTTCTCAGTCTTTATTGACTTAAGGCTCTTGATTTTTTCTTCGATGAACAGATATTCATCTAATTATTGATGAATCTCTATTGATGCTCTATTACATTGCTCTTTATGAGATGCTTCGTAGACCTTACATATTGGAATCATATATCATTTCATTTCTATTTCTTTTTCTCTCTTTCTCTCATCCTTCTATTTATCCACATACTTTTTTATTTTGCTTCACAATTTAGATATATTCATAATCAGATTGGTTTTTTTTTACTTAACTTAATGCAAAAAAAAAGATTTCAGTTGCTATAATGATATGACCAATATATCATATCTTGACTGATTCTTTGGATCCAGATAATCCGAAGCGATGAGTTGGTTATTAGTGCTATAGTTATTAACTTATACTGTGGTTCGCCCATTTTTTTTTTTGAATCCTAAGCCTAAAAACCCAACGAGTCGCACACTAAGCATAGCAATTATATCAAATGATCAATCAAATTTTTATTTAACCTTATAGAATATAGAATTTAGAACTGCTCATTTTTTTATTGAACATAAAAAAATGAAAGAATTTGTCATTTTTTGTTCTATCGCAGAATAGAACGTAAAGACAAGTAGAGTCTTATTCTTATTATTCTTCATCTATAAATATCTATAAATATCCAAATTTTGATTCCTAATACCCCATAGATAGTTCGAACTCTATAGGAGCAATACTCAATTTTCGCTCCAATCGTTTGTAGAGGAACCCTACCTTCCCGGATCCATTCGACACGCGCAATTTCTTTTCCGTCGATACGCCCTGCAATTTGTATTTGAATTCCTTTTGTATCTGCTTGCTCAGTTAATTCAATAGCCTTTTTCATTGCTTTTCGAAATGAAACTCGATTCTTTAATTGTCCGGCTATAAATTCGGCAAGAATATTAGGGTGCCCGTAAGGATTTGCAATTCTTGTAATAGCAATCTTGAGTTTTCGGTTCATACAATTAAGTTCTTTTTGCACATTCATCTGTAGTTCTTTGAGTTTTCGCGGCCTATCTTCAATTAATAATTTAGGAAATCCCATATAGATTATGACCCGAATTAGATCAATTCCTTTTTGAATCTCTATACGTGCAATTCCCTCGACACCGGAAGATATTCTCATATTTTTTTGTACATAATTCTTGATATAGTCTCTTATTTTTTTATCTTCTTGTAGACCCTCGGAATAATTTTT
>NW_028322720.1:80000-97500 GCF_047325235.1 Durio zibethinus
TGATTATAAACAACGGAATCGACCTTGGCGATATATAAAAAATAATCGGTTTGACAATGCTCTAAAAAATGAAATGTCACAATATTTTTTTTATACATGTCGAAGTGATGGAAAAGAAAAAATCTCTTTTACATATCCACCTAGTTTAGCAGCTTTTGGAGAAATGGTACAAAAACAAATAGATTTTTTCACACCAGAAGAATTGTTTTCTGACGAATCGTATACTGATTGGAGTTTTATCAATGAACTAAAAAGAATAAATTTAAGTAAGGAGTTTATAAAGAGAGTCGAATATTTAGATAAGGAATATTTATATAAGGAATCTTTTGATCTGGGCATACTTGAAAAAAGGACTCGATTTTCTAATTATGAAACTAATGAAGAAACTAATAATGAAACTAATAATGAAACTAATAATGAAACTAATAATGAAGAAACTACTACTGAAACTAATAATGAAACTAATAATGAAACTAATAATGAAACTAATAATGAAACTAATAATGAAACTAAAAGAAATAATGAAATTAAAAGAAATAATGAAACTAATAATGAAACTAATAATGAAACTAATAATGAAACTAAAAGAAATAATGAAACTAAAAGAAATAATGAAACTAAAAGAAATAATGAAACTAATAATGAAACTAATAATGAAACTAATAATGAAACTAAAATAAAATACTTGCCTAAAATATATGATCCTTTCTTGCAGGGACCCTACCGCGGAAGAATCAAAAAATTGTTTTCACCTTTAAGTGAAAAAACAAACACGGATCCGTTTTGGATAAATAAGATTCATGTTATACTTCTTGCTACTGATTATTACGAATTTGAACAGACAATAGATACACTCAAATCATTATCAACAGAAAAAGAACTTTCTTTATTGACAGAAACAGAAGATGAACAGACAATAGATACACTCAAATCATTATCAACAGAAAAAGAACTTTCTTTATTGACAGAAACAGAAGATGAACAGACAATAGATACACTCAAATCATTATCAACAGAAAAAGAACTTTCTTTATTGACAGAAACAGAAGATGAACAGACAATAGATACACTCAAATCATTATCAACAGAAAAAGAACTTTCTTTATTGACAGAAACAGAAGATGAACAGACAATAGATACACTCAAATCATTATCAACAGAAAAAGAACTTTCTTTATTGACAGAAACAGAAGATGAACAGACAATAGATACACTCAAATCATTATCAACAGAAAAAGAACTTTCTTTATTGACAGAAACAGAAGATGAACAGGGAAATATCGATTCCGAGGATCGAGTCAAAATTTTGAAATTTTTATGCAATATAGTTATAACTAATCCCGACAATCAAACAATTATAAAAAAATCTAATGGAATAAAAGAAATAAGTAATGGAATAAAAGAAATAAGTAAAGAAGTTCCTCGATGGTCATACAAACTACTCGACATTTTCGAACAACACCATAGAGGAGGCGAGGAACACATGATAACAGATTATGCAATTCGTTCAAGAATCTTCCGGTACGCAATAGTTTTTTCTAAGGAGGAGTTAAAGGATGATTTTTTTCTACCAAACGATATAGAAAACGACCTATCTTTGATGGAATATTCGCCAGAACCGAATTTTCGTCGAGACATAATAAAAGGTGCCGTGCGTGCCCAAAGACGTAAAATAATTAATGGGGAACTGTTTCAATCAAATGTGCATTCCCCACTTTTTTTTGACAGAGTAGACAGCCTCTTCTTCAGAGTGTTCAGATCTTTGTATTCTGATATTTCTTGGCTGATAAAACTAATATCTCGAAATTGGATATGGAAAAACAAAGAATCACAAATTTCTGATTATACAGAAAATGAGGAGGACATAAGAGAAGAAGACGAAGAGATAAGAGAAAGCATAGAAAAGATACAAGAAAGAGACAAAGAGGAAGAAAAAAGAAGAGAAAGCATAGAAGAGATACAAAAAGGAGACAAAAAAGAGAAAGAAAAAAGAAGACAAGAGTCAGAGGCAGATGACTTCCTGCTGGACGCAGCAGAATTTTGGGATATCGTCTTTTTTGGTCAAGGACCAAGGGGCATCATGTTAATAGCCCAATCGATTTTTAGAAAATATATTCTATTACCTTCATTGATAATAGCTAAAAACATTGTCCGTATATTATTATTTCAAATTCCTGAGTGGTCCACGGATTTCAAGGGTTGGAAGCGAGAAATACATGTTAAATGCACTTATAATGGTCTTCAATTCTCCACAAAAGACTTTCCAAAAAATTGGTTATCAGAAGGTATCCAGATCAAGATCCTATATCCTTTTCGCCTGAAACCTTGGCGCGGATCTAAACTGAAACCCTCTCATAAAGATCCAATGAAAAAAAAGCATAAAGATCCAATGAAAAAAAAGCATAAAGATCCAATGAAAAAAAAGAAAGTTAAAAAGAATGATTTTTGCTTTTTAACAGCTTGTGGACTGGAAAGTGACTTACCTTGCGGTCCTCCTCGAAGACGGCCTTCGTTTTTTCAGCCTATTTTTAACGAACTAGAAAAAAAAAGTGAAAAATGGAAAATTTTTAAAAAAGGAAAAAAATTGTTTCGAAAAGTCTCAGGAGAAACAAAAATTCCATTTGTAAAGGGAATAATAAAAAAACTTTCAAAAAGAAATCCAGTTTTGGAGTTGAGAGAAGAATTGGGCGAAACTAAAAAAGATTTGGGCGAAACTAAAAAAGATTCGATAATCAGTAATAAGATGATTGACGAATCATCCCTTCAAATTCAATCTATGGAGCGGACAAATTATTCATTAACAGAAAAAAAGATAAAAGATCTGACTGAGAGAACAAACACAATCAAAAATCAAATAGAAAAAATTATAAAAGACAAGAAATTAGAATCATCAAAAAAATTTTGGAAAATATTAAAAAGAAGAAATATTCGATTAATCCGTAAATTCTATTTATTTATAAAACTTTTTATTCAAAAGATATACATAGATATTTTTCTATATATCATTAAATATATCATTAATATTCCAAGACCCAATCCACAACTTTTTCTTGAATCAACAAAAAAAATGATTGATAAATTCATTTACAATAATGAAGCAAATCAAGAAAGAATTAATAAACCAAATAAAAATACAATTCATTTTATTTCAACTATAAAAAATATAAAAAACTCACTTTCGAATATTAGAAATCAAAATGCAAAAGCTTTTTGTGACTTATCCTCCCTCTCACAAGCATATGTATTTTACAAATTATCACAAACCCAAGTTATTAAATTCAAACCTATCCTTCAATATCACGGAACATCTCTTTTTCTTAAAAATGAAATAAAAGATTATTTTGAAGAACAAGGAATATCTCATTCCCAATTAAAACATCATTATGGGTTAAGACAAAAAATCTCTGGAATAAAGGAATGGAAAAACTGGTTAAGGAGTCTTATCAATACGATTATCAATACGATTTAGTTCAGAGTATATGGCTTAGATTAGTACCAGAACAATGGCGAAATAGAGTCAATCAACACTATATGGCTCAAAATAAAGATTTAACAAAATGGGATTCAGATGAAAAAGAAAGATTAATACATTACGAAAAAAAAAATGATTTTCAAGCGAATTCATTACTGAATCAAGAATATAAACTGAATCAAGAACAAAAACGGAATCAAGAACAAAAATATAAAAAAGATAATTTTAAAAAACACTATAGATATAATTTATTATCATATATATTTATTATATATCAAGATATGAGGGACTCATATACTTATGGATCACCATTACAAGTAAATAAGAGGGAAGAGATTCCTTATAATTACAACATGGATAAACGAAAATTTTTTGATATATTGGGGGATATTCCTATCCATAATTATCTAACGGGGAAAACGGGGAAAACGGGGAAATTTTCGCATAGAAAATTTTTTAATTGGAGAATTCTTAATTTTTGTCTTAGAAATAAGACCGATATTGAGTCCTGGGTCGATACCAGTACCAAGAGTAAGAAGACCAGTACCAAGAGTAAGAAAACCAGTACCAAGAGTAAGAAAAATATTAAGACTGTGATTAATAATTTTAATAATTATCAAATATCGAATCTGGAACTTTGGTTCTTCCCAGAATTTGTGCTACTATATAATGCATATAAGGTTGAACCATGGATCATACCAATAAAACTACTTCTTTTCAATTTTAATTTTAATGGAAAAAAAGAGGATCTTGTATCAGATGCAAAAAAAAAAAGAAAATTTAGATCCGTTCTCTCAAATCAAGAAAAAGATGTTGAAGAAGATTATGGTAAATCATCCAATCAAGAAAAAGGTAAATCATCCAATCAAGAAAAAGGTAAATCATACAATCAAGAAAAAGATGTTGAAGAAGATTATGGTAAATCATCCAATCAAGAAAAAGGTAAATCATCCAATCAAGAAAAAGGTAAATCATACAATCAAGAAAAAGATGTTGAAGAAGATTATGGTAAATCATACAATGAAGAAAAAGGTAAATCATACAATCAAGAAAAAGATGTTGAAGAAGATTATGGTAAATCATACAATGAAGAAAAAGGTAAATCATACAATCAAGAAAAAGATGTTGAAGAAGATTATGGTAAATCATCCAATCAAGAAAAAGGTAAATCATACAATCAAGAAAAAGATGTTGAAGAAGATTATGGTAAATCATCCAATCAAGAAAAAGGTAAATCATACAATCAAGAAAAAGGTAAATCATCCAATCAAGAAAAAGGTAAATCATCCAATCAAGAAAAAGGTAAATCAGATCAAGAAAAAGGTAAATCAGACAATCAAGAAAAAGATGTTGAAGAAGATTCTGGTAAATCAAAAAAACATAGAAAGGAAGACGAGAGCAAGAGAGAAGCTCGTTTATTCCTACAAAAGTATTTGTATTTTCAATTCGGATGGGATGCTGATTCTTTCGATGAAAAAATAATCAAAAATATCAAAGCATATTCTTTCATTCTTGGCCTGATAAATATGAATGAAACTTTTCTATACTCTGTTAGAAGAGGAGGAACGAATCTGGATATTTTGATGGATTCGGCGGATAAGTTACTTTTAACTTATCAATACCTACTCAAAAAAGGAGTATTGATTATCGAACCAATTCGCCGGTATGTAGAAATTGATGGACAATTTATTCTATATCAAACTATAAGTATTTCATTGGTTCATAAAAATAAACATGAAATTAATCAAAGACGCAAAAAAAAAAAAAGACGCAAAAAAAAAAACTATATTGAAAAAAATAATTTTGATGAATCCATTGCAAGACATCAAAAAATGACTGAAAATAAAGACAAAAATCATTATGATTTGTTTATTCCTGAAAATATTTTATCCCCTAACCACCGGAGAGAATTGCGAATTCGAATTTCTTTCAATTCAAGGGATAAAAATGGTATGCATAGAAATCCAGTATTTTTAAATAATGTAAAAAACTGTGGTCAAGTTTTGAATAAAAACAAACATCTTGATAGTGATAAAAAGAAACTAATTAAATTAAAGTTCTTTCTTTGGCCCAATTATCGATTAGAAGATTTAGCTTGTATGAATCGCTATTGGTTTAATAGTAATAATGGCAGTCGTTTCAGTATGGTAAGGATACATATGTATCCGCGTTTGAAAATTCGTCAATGGTACATTTTTCCATATATTATGATTGAAAACCGGATTGATTAATTTTATTTGAAAAAATTATAAAGTTCATAACGAACTTAAAATCATTGTGCATATTAAAATGAATGGTATTATTATTATTACTGATCAGTAAAATTCACATTCAAAAAAAGGGGGAGAGAAATTTTTGTTTTATGGTAAAAAATTCATTCATCTCAGTTATTTTTCAAGAAAAAAAAGAAGAAAACAAGGGGTCCGTTGAATTTCAAATAGTCAGTTTCACCAATAAGATACGAAGACTTACTTCACATTTGGAATTGCACAAAAAAGACTATTTATCTCAGAGAGGTCTACGTAAAATTCTAGGAAAACGTCAACGGCTTCTGTCTTATTTATCAAAGAAAAATAACATACGTTATAAAGAATTAATTAGTGAGTTGGATATTCGGGAATCAAAAAATCGTTAATTTGATTGAATTAGTCGATTTATTATATTTTTCATTTTGATGTACTTCTTTTCGTTTTCAACAATTCATGTAAGAATGAATCGAGGAAAAACTTATGAATCTATCAGCTACAGAAAAAGACCTTATGATAGTCAATATGGGACCTCACCACCCATCAATGCACGGTGTTCTTCGTCTCATCGTTACTCTAGATGGTGAAGATGTTGTTGACTGTGAACCAATATTAGGTTATTTACACAGAGGAATGGAAAAAATTGCGGAAAACCGAACAATTATACAATATTTGCCTTATGTAACACGTTGGGATTATTTAGCCACTATGTTCACGGAAGCAATAACCGTAAATGGACCAGAACAATTGGGCAATATTCAAGTCCCTAAAAGAGCCAGCTATATCAGAGTAATTATGTTGGAGTTGAGTCGTATAGCTTCTCATCTATTATGGCTTGGACCTTTTATGGCCGATATTGGTGCACAGACCCCCTTTTTCTATATTTTCAGAGAAAGAGAATTAGTATATGATCTATTCGAAGCTGCCACCGGTATGAGAATGATGCATAATTATTTTCGTATCGGAGGAGTAGCGGCCGATCTACCCTATGGCTGGATAGATAAATGTTTGGATTTCTGTGATTATTTTTTAACAGGAATTGTTGAATATCAAAAACTTATTACGCGAAATCCTATTTTTTTAGAACGAGTTGAAGGGGTAGGGGTTATTGGTGGAGAAGAAGCAATAAATTGGGGTCTATCCGGCCCAATGCTACGAGCCTCTGGAATCAAATGGGATCTTCGTAAAGTTGATCATTATGAGTGTTACGACGAATTTGATTGGGAAATCCAGTGGCAAAAAGAAGGAGATTCATTAGCTCGTTATTTAGTCCGAATCAGTGAAATGACGGAATCCATAAAAATAATTCAACAGGCCCTGGAAGGAATTCCGGGGGGTCCCTATGAGAATTTAGAAATCCGATGTTTTGATCGAGAAAGGGATCCAGAATGGAATGATTTTGAATATCGATTCATTAGTAAAAAACCTTCTCCTACATTTGAATTACCGAGACAAGAACTTTATGCGAGAATGGAAGCCCCAAAGGGAGAATTAGGAATTTTTCTGATAGGAGATCAAAGTGGTTTTCCTTGGAGATGGAAAATTCGCCCGCCGGGTTTTATCAATTTGCAAATTCTTCCTCAGTTAGTTAAAAGAATGAAATTGGCTGATATTATGACGATACTAGGTAGCATAGATATCATTATGGGAGAAGTTGATCGTTGAAATGATAATTTATACAACAGAAGTAGAAGATATCAATTCCTTTTACAGATTGGAATCCTTAAAAGAGGTCTATGGGATCATATGGATGTTTGTCCCTATTTTGACTCTTGTATTGGGAATCACAATAGGTGTACTAGTAATTGTATGGTTAGAAAGAGAAATATCTGCAGGAATACAACAACGTATTGGGCCTGAATACGCCGGCCCTTTGGGAATTCTTCAAGCTCTAGCAGATGGAACAAAACTGCTTTTCAAAGAGAATATTCTTCCATCTAGAGGAAATACTCGTTTATTCCGTATTGGACCGTCTATAGCAGTCATATCCATTTTACTAAGTTTTTCAGTAATTCCTTTTAGCTCTCGCCTTATTTTAGCCGATCTCAATATCGGTATTTTTTTATGGATTGCCATTTCAAGTATTGCTCCTGTTGGACTTCTTATGTCAGGATACGGATCAAATAATAAATATTCCTTTTTAGGTGGTCTGCGAGCTGCTGCTCAATCGATTAGTTATGAAATACCATTAACTCTATGTGTTTTATCAATATCTCTACGTGCGATTCGTTGAAATATAAACTTTTCTTTTCCCTATTCCTTTCGTTCTATAAAATAAGCTGAATGGATTGAATAGATATCTTCGTTATTTTATTATCCTTCAGGTTGATAAACTAAATTAGATAGTTATATATGAGTGAAAGAAAGCAGCTTATAAATTCGCAGTAAATTAAACAAAAAAAAATTTAATCTCATTTCCTATGTACAAGAGTTAAGTGGAAGAAAACATAAGTGGAAGAAGTCTTTACCCCAAGACGGGTTGATTAGTCAATCTAGCTTGAAGCGGGCTCAAAAGATCAACCGTATAGAGTTTTGGCTATCCTTTGTATAGATTCCCATACATGTATTGCCAAACCAAACGGGGGATTGAACAAAAAAATGAGTGGATGGTTAGGAACACCAAAATACACAAAGGATTAGTAATGGAGATTATGTAAATTATATAAAAAGGATATTTCTGGATAACATAAAAAGAATACTAATTGGGGCTTTAAATTAGTAGAAATGAGTAGGCAGTACTACCCACGATTCCGGTCCAGAGTATGCTCCTATCCACCGATTAAAGTAATGACTATCAGGAACGAAATAATCCTTTACTATTTTTTAGTTTAAGCCCCCATTCGTAATTTTCTCAGATCAGAAAGAAGAATAGGAACGAAAAAGAAAGAATAAAAAATAAATATTTTTTTTTTTTTTATTCTTTCTTTCATATATATAGAGAGATATAATCTGTGTCATGATTTATGAGCTAATGTAATATTTAATTTTTTTCGTAATCGAAAACAATGGGTTGAAATATCTATTGATATTTCTACAAGAAGTATTTTATTGAAGGCTTAAGTTATTACTCAACAAATAAAAATTGAAATTAGTAACGGGCGAGATCAATTCAGAAGCACTTTTTTTATTCTTCATAATATAGCAGACAGAATTCCATTGGTATAATTTTGGACCTTCCAATCCATTTTTTCTCTATCTATTCTACAACCATACGAAGAGAAATAATACTGATTCGGTCCTTAAATTTATTTGTGACCCACGAGGAGCCGTATGAGTTGAAAACCTCATGTACGGTTTTGGACTAGCGATGGGAACAGTGATGTTATCATCGACTATAATTATCTAACAGCTCAAGTACAGTTGATATAGTTGAGGCGCAATCAAAATATGGGGTTTGGGGATGGAATTTGTGGCGTCAGCCAATAGGGTTTATCGTTTTTCTAATTTCTTCTCTAGCAGAATGTGAGAGATTACCTTTTGATTTACCAGAAGCCGAGGAAGAATTAGTAGCAGGGTATCAAACCGAATATTCGGGTATCAAATTTGGTTTATTTTATGTTGCTTCCTATCTAAATCTATTACTTTCTTCCTTATTTGTAACAGTTCTTTACTTGGGGGGTTGGAATATTTCCATTCCGTACGTATTCGTCCCTGAGCTATTTGAAATAAATAAAATGAATGGAATCTTTGGAACGACAATTGGTATCTTTATTACATTAGCTAAAACTTATTTGTTTTTGTTTATTTCTATCGCAACAAGATGGACTTTACCTAGGTTAAGAATGGACCAATTATTAAATCTTGGATGGAAATTTCTTTTACCCATTTCTCTCGGTAATCTATTATTAACAACTTCTTTCCAACTTCTTTCACTGTAAAGAAAAAAAGAATACGAGATTCATGACTTGGTTCAAACAAGAGAAAGAAACAAACATAAAATTATTCATAGATATTCACGATATGTTCCCTATGGTAACTGGGTTCATGAATTATGGCCACCAAACAGTCCGAGCAGCAAGGTACATTGGTCAAGGTTTCATGATTACCTTATCCCACGCAAATCGTTTACCTGTAACTATTCAATACCCTTATGAAAAATTAATCGCATCAGAGCGTTTCCGTGGGCGAATCCATTTTGAATTTGATAAATGCATTGCTTGTGAAGTATGTGTTCGTGTATGCCCTATAGATCTGCCTGTTGTTGATTGGAAATTTGAAACGGATATTAGAAAAAAACGATTGCTTAATTACAGTATTGATTTCGGAATTTGTATATTTTGTGGTAACTGCGTTGAGTATTGTCCAACAAATTGTTTATCAATGACTGAAGAATATGAACTTTCTACTTACGACCGTCACGAATTGAATTATAATCAAATTGCTTTGGGCCGTTTACCAATGTCAGTAATTGACGATTATACAATTCGAACAATTTTGAATTCGCCTCAAAGAAAAACTGAGTAAGTAAACCTCCTATTCTATTAAAGAGAAATTTCCAATTCTTTTAAGGTTCCGTTTTGGTTTAAGTTAAAAGAATATTTGGTTTGACTTAAAAGAATGAGGCCTTTACTCTTTGTTTGGTCAATAAATAAAAATTCAATTACAAATTAACTGGTTGATAAGAATTTCGAATTCATTTTTCTTGAAAATCTATTAATATATTCGTAATTATTTCGAAATATATAGTTTCAAAAAACAAAATACCCTTTCGAACCGAACAAAAAAAAAGAATTAAAAACGAAACAATAATTGTACTTAGATCAATTCACACCTAATAGATTAGGATTTTATTCAATTAGGAACGTATCATAAAAAAAAAATTCCTGGTCGGGTCAATAAGATCATGAAAAGCATTTCGATTTATTTATCTCTTATTTTACATATAATGGATTTGCCTGGACCAATACACGATTTTCTTTTAGTTTTTCTGGGATCGGGTCTTATATTAGGGGGCCTGGGAGTGGTATTACTTACCAATCCAATTTTTTCTGCCTTTTCATTGGGATTGGTTCTTGTTTGTATATCCTTATTCTATATTCTCTCAAATTCTCATTTTGTAGCTGCTGCCCAGCTTCTTATTTATGTGGGAGCCATAAATGTTTTAATCCTATTTGCTGTGATGTTCATGAATGGTTCAGAATATTATAAAAATTTTAATCTGTGGACCATTGGGAATGGCCTTACTTCGTTGATTTGTACAAGTATTCTTGTTTCGCTAATTACTACTATATTAGATACATCATGGTACGGGATTATTTGGACTACAAGATCAAACCAAATTATAGAACAAGATTTGATAAGTAATAGTCAACAAATTGGAATTCATTTAGCAACAGATTTTTTTCTTCCATTTGAATTCATTTCACTAATTCTTTTAGTTGCTTTGATAGGTGCAATTGCTGTGGCTCGTCAGTAATAAATCTTTCTAACTAGGAATAGCAAGCAATCCAAATTAAACTTTTTTCTGTCTTATCGCATCTATTTTCCTTGAATTCTTGTTCGTGTATAAAATATAAAATAGAAATTCGTTTATTCGAGATATTTCCAATATATTCTTTTTGTTATATTCTATTCTAGTCAATCAAATCCGTTGAATTATTGTTCATATTAAAATGAATCGAAATTGATAAGGAGTTGGTCAATGATGCTCGAACATATACTTGTTTTGAGTGCCTATTTATTTTCTATCGGTATTTATGGATTGATCACGAGTCGAAATATGGTTCGGGCCCTTATGTGTCTTGAACTTATACTGAATGCGGTTAATATAAATTTTGTAACATTTTCTGATTTTTTTGATAGTCGGCAATTAAAAGGAAATATTTTATCAATTTTTGTTATAGCTATTGCAGCCGCTGAAGCAGCTATTGGATCAGCTATTGTTTCCTCAATTTATCGTAACAGAAAATCAACGCGTATCAATCAATCAACTTTGTTGAATAAGTAATATTAATAATATTAAATTATAAGATTCACCAATTTGAATTAGCATGTCCAATATGTTGGAATCTACATCATGTTTTCGAAAACGTAAGAAATCAAAGTATCTTGGTCCTTTCTTATGAGTTGATCCCGAAGGAAATTGATTAGAAAATTTCTGGTAAATCGTTGATTCATCTGGTGTTTAACTATAATGATTCATTTACAAGTTTACTAGATTGAAATTTTATGATGTTCAAAAAATTATAGATCCCATGTCACATTCAGTAAAAATTTATGATACATGTATAGGGTGTACTCAATGTGTCCGAGCCTGCCCCACCGATGTGTTAGAAATGATACCTTGGGATGGATGTAAAGCTAAGCAAATTGCTTCCGCTCCAAGAACAGAAGACTGTGTTGGTTGTAAGAGATGTGAATCCGCTTGTCCAACAGATTTCTTGAGCGTTCGAGTTTATTTATGGCATGAAACAACTCGAAGTATGGGTCTAGCTTATTGATACGTTCCCGAAAACCCCACTTGAATACATTTTGAATCCATTTTATTTTTTTTTTACTGAAAAAACCCGTGCTCAAAAAAAATCTTTTTTGAGCACGGGTTTTTCTGGTCCAAGTGCATCTTGTCTTTACCACGAATTATTTTCCTTGGTTAACAATAATTGTAGTTTTACCAATATCTGCAGGTTCTTTAATTTTCTTTCTTCCTCATAGAGGAAATAAGCTAATTAAGTGGTATACTATGTGTATATGCATATTTGAACTCCTTCTAACAACCTATGCATTTTGTTATCATTTCCGATTGGACGATCCATTAATCCAGCTGGAGGAAGATTATAAATGGATAAATTTTTTTGATTTTTACTGGAGATTGGGAATAGATGGACTTTCTATAGGGCCCATTTTACTGACAGGATTTATCACTACTTTAGCTACTTTGGCGGCTTGGCCAGTTACTCGAGATTCGCGATTATTCCATTTCTTGATGCTAGCAATGTACAGTGGTCAAATAGGATCATTTTCTTCTCGAGACCTTTTACTTTTTTTCATCATGTGGGAGTTCGAATTAATTCCCGTTTATCTACTTCTATCCATGTGGGGGGGAAAGAAACGTCTGTACTCGGCTACAAAATTTATTTTGTACACTGCGGGGGGTTCCATTTTTTTATTAATAGGAGTTTTGGGTATCGGTTTATACGGTTCTAATGAACCAACATTAAATTTTGAAACATTAGCTAATCAATCGTATCCTGTCGCACTGGAAATCATATTCTATATTGGATTTCTTATTGCTTTTGCTGTCAAATCGCCGATTATACCCTTACATACGTGGTTACCAGACACCCATGGGGAGGCACATTACAGTACTTGTATGCTTCTAGCCGGAATTTTATTAAAAATGGGAGCGTATGGATTAGTTCGCATCAATATGGAATTATTACCCCACGCTCATTCCATATTTTCTCCCTGGTTGATAATAGTGGGTACAATGCAAATAATTTATGCAGCTTCAACATCTCTTGGTCAACGGAATTTAAAAAAAAGAATAGCCTATTCCTCCGTATCTCATATGGGTTTCATAATTATAGGAATTGGCTCTATAACTGATACGGGACTCAACGGAGCTATTTTACAAATAATATCTCATGGATTTATCGGTGCTGCACTTTTTTTCTTGGCAGGAACGAGTTATGATAGAATGCGTCTTTTTTATCTCGACGAAATGGGTGGAATGGCTATTCCGATTCCAAAAATATTTACGATGTTCAGTATCTTATCGATGGCTTCTCTTGCATTACCGGGCATGAGTGGTTTTGTTGCAGAGTTGATAGTCTTTTTTGGAATAATTACCAGCCAAAAATATTTTTTAATGCCAAAAATACTAATTACTTTCGTAATGTCAATTGGAATGATATTAACTCCTATTTATTCATTATCTATGTCACGTCAAATGTTCTATGGATACAAGCTATTTAATGCTCAAAGTTCTTATTTTTTTGATTCTGGACCACGAGAGTTATTTGTTTCGATCTCTATCTTTCTACCAGTAATAGGTATTGGTATTTATCCGGATTTTGTCCTCTCATTATCAGGTGAGAAGGTCGAAACTATTCTATATAATTATTTTTATAGATAGTTTTGATGAATAAAACAAAAAATCAAAAAGTAATCCTATGATTTTTAAAATTGTTCGTTGTACAGTGAAAAAAAAAAGAAAGAAGTCTTTTTTCTTCTCTTAAGTTTAAGTTAAGTAAAAAAAGGTAAAAGAATTAAATTGAATTTTAATCAGACATCTTTGGCTTTTGTTAGAACCTTTTGAATCAAGTAGTGGAGTGATTCAAAAGGTTCTTGACAGCTTACAATAAGTTTTCTTATATATACGCTGTCCTATCTTAGTATTTGTTAGGCTTAGCCTTTTTATTCAATTCAATTAGATGTTAATGTAAATGAACCATAACTATGTAAACCTATTCCTAATAGATTGACCCCAAAATAGCATATCCAAATTATAAGAAATCCCATAGAAGCCACAAGTGCGGAATTTACACCTTCCAAATTTTTATTTGTTCGGGTATGTAAATAAATCGCGAATACGGTCCAAGTAATAAATGCCCAAGTTTCCTTTGGGTCCCAATTCCAATATGATCCCCACGCCTCATTAGCCCATACGGCTCCCGAAAGAATTCCTATGGTTAAAAAGATAAACCCGAGACTAATAATACGATAACTCCAACGATCCAATTGTTGAGTCAATTGATACCTGTAAAAATTTTTAGAAGAAAGAAAATAAGTGTTTAATAAAACATTGCTTCTTTCATTCATGTATTGGATTTCGCCAAACGAAAATGACTGATTTAATAAATTATTGTTTTTACCAATAATTTTTATGGCTTTTCGAAATGTAATGACTAGAAGAGCTACTGATAATAATGATCCACATAAAAGAGCTGCATAGCCTAATACCATCATACTTACGTGCATCATTAACCACTGGGATTGGAGAGCAGGCGCTAATATTGCGGATTGATGCATTTTGGTTAAAAGACCCGAAGTGGCAAAGCCTTGGGTAAAAATAACACTTGGTGCGGTTATTGCGCTTAAATCATTTTTACGCTTTTTAAAATAGTAAACCATATGAATAAGGGAGAAACCCCATGAAAGAAAGATTAATGATTCATATAAATCACTTAATGGGAAATGTCCTGAATAAATCCAACGAGTGACTAATAATCCTGTTATACAGAAAAAGGTAACTATCATGCCCTTTTCTGATGAATCATATAGTCCTACGACTTCATCGACTAATAAGAATAAGGTTAAAAAATGAATTGTAATTACAATTGAAACGACCGAAAAGGATATATGAGTTAATATATGCTCTAAAGTTGAAAAAATCATAAGAATTCTGAAAAAAGCGAGGGTTTCTAGATTTTATGGAATGGAAATCAGGAATTAAATTCATTATAGGACTTATTCTATCTCTTTTAGAAGATACTATGCCGCTACTCGGACTCGAACCGAGATGCTCTAGCACTGCTTCCTAAGAGCAGCGTGTCTACCGATTTCACCATAGCGGCTTGCTCGAAATCATAATAAGCCATTTTTTATTCAATCGTCGAGATTGAAGGTGAAGGGGTCAATTCAATGTAAAATGTAAAAGAAGCATTTAATTTAAATTGATGAATAAAAACTCGTTTAAATAGCAATTTGAAGGTTCAAAAAGAATCTTTATTATTTATCGTTTTATTTAATTATCCTTTTTTTTATTTAATATTTAATTTAATATTTAATTATTTCAACAGAGATTTTATAGTTTGTGTTTTCCTAAAAGAGAACTCCTCTATTGTAACTAAACTAACTAGTTGTAACTTCAATTCATAGATAGAATTCAACAAAAAAATGTTCTTTATCATTTTAATTTTTTAATGATTCATCTCTCATTCTTTTATATGATTTTTATGAATCTATAAAAAAAAAAATGCTTATCAATTGAATGAATAAATGAATGAAAAAATATTATTTTTAGAGATCACAATTTCAGCACCACATCCAATGATTTCAAAAGATTTATGTAATTTGCATAGCTTTGTATTAATCGTTAGGATTTTGCGTTTTAAGGATTTATCAAACCAACTAGATATTGGGTTGTACACGTTACGTTATATAAAAAGCGTTTCGATTCCTGTCATAATTGTACCATACTTCAAAAAAGTATTTCGAATTTCGAATTCTAAAAATATGTCTTGATTCATCTTCTTATACAAACATAGAATTTTTTTAGATCATTTTAAATTGATACATTATTTGTATATCCACTAAATTATAAAGGGAGTTTTCTCAATTGGGTTGAAAGCAAGGGAAGGATATATAGTAATTCAGAGAAATAATGATTCATAAAGTTACAAAATTGAAACTTAATGGATTAGTTTCAACAACCCAGTTAAAGCTCTTATATATATGTGCTCCGATATAGCTATAGTATAAATATACAAATTTTTATTATTTAATTATTTAATTATTTATTATTATAAATTGAAATTGAATATTATAAAAATAACAAATTATTATAACACTAAGATACCAAATGGGGCGATGGGGAAAATGAGAATCCCCATCCCGGAAATGAAAAAAAAAAAGATATTCAAAAAAGAAAACCTTTGTATCTTATTCGAGTTAAACCAATTCAGATTAAAAAAAAATTATTTGTCGTACAAAAAAACTTTTTGAATTACCCGTAAAAATAGATCTCGATAATGAAAAAGCTTTCAACGCCGCCCAATATCCTTTCTTTTTCCAAACATTTTTTCGAATACGCTTTTTTGATGTAGAAGTACGTTTTTTTTGGAACTGCCATTCAAAAAAAAGGTTATTTAGTGCTATAGTTGGATGTCAAAGACATCTATTTTTAAAACAAAATGATCGGTGTCTTTATGTCATTATTTATCTATTCCTATAGATTTTCTAGATTAATAGATTTTCTAGATTATAATTATCTATATACTACTATATAAATTTCATAAGAACTAAATAGAGATGGGAAAATAACATAAAATGCTTCTATTCTAGAAAAAAAAAAAAAAAAAAATATGATATAACCTTTTTTTATTTATATTCCATACACTATCCAGAAAAAAAGAAGAATTTGTATTTAATTTATTGGTACCTTTCTTTTTTATATCTCCATTCAAATCTATAGGATAGATTAGGATCTATTATGATATATAAATTGAATTGATGAAATCAAAAAAACGTAAAAAAGAGTCTTTCCTTCTCTATCTCTGCCTATTTTTTTTGTCGTCCTACATTTATAATTTATACATCTCCATTTATACACGAAAAATACATCAAAACAAAAAAATGTAAAAAAACCATTTTATTTACCTAATAAAAAACAAACTTGAATTTTTTTCTATTAATTGGTAATTGGTCAAGCTCGAAGAGAGAGTATGCCCAATTTTCATTTTCAATCAAATTCGAATGAGACTCGTAATTAATCTGTTAAAGGATACATAATTTTGAAAAAAAAAAAGAATATTTTTTTTTTCCATTAGTAACTCGGTGATATCATTTGATTACTTCTAACTTCGAAATTTGAATATTTTTGAAATATTTGAGAAAGATTAAAAGATTAATAATAGAAAATTCCAGTTAACTTTGTAATATCTTGATTGTATTATTGCTCCCTTTCCATCAAAAGAGATAAGAGCCGGTGAATCAGAAACGATTAATTAAGAAAGAATAAGAAAAAAGTTTTTATGGAGCATACATATCAATATTCATGGATCATACCTTTTGTGCCACTTCCAATTCCTATTTTAATAGGAATGGGACTCCTACTTTTTCC
>NW_028322721.1:2500-5000 GCF_047325235.1 Durio zibethinus
TTCAGCCGTTCCTATACCTGTCATGTTCCTTGGATTATTTACAAGTGGGATTCAAGCTCTTATTTTTGCAACTTTAGCTGCGGCTTATATAGGCGAATCCATGGAGGGTCATCATTGACTAGTTTTTGTTTTTGAAATAGTCTAGCCTTTTTTTTTTTAGCTTAGCTTAGTCCAATGCAATGTATGCGCAACTCAAGATAATCTATTTACTTAGGGACCATAAATATACAAATACGACGGTCTAGAGTAATAACAAAAAAGATTATGATATTAGAGAATTGTAATAAAAAAAAAAGGAAAGAGATCTAATCTAACTTTTTCCTAAAATTTTGGTTTGGTCCATTTTTTTTTTATTTATATTTATATCCTATTTCCCTTCAATGAATATTATCTTTATATTGATATTGTTTTGGTTTATTCAATTTCAATATTATGAGTCCTAATTTGAATAGGAATTCTTATGGTATCAATTTAGGGTCTATGATTTAAAAAAAGCTGTTCTTTCTATAGAATGATTCCCATTTCAGTCGATTTCATTCAATGCAACGATTGACCAAAAGAAAATTTTAATAAATAATAAAATAAATTGCATGAACTTAGCTCAATCAAATATTGATATTGATTTTTTATTTTTATGCAATGATTTGGTCTAATGAATTCGTCTATTTATTTAGATTGTATCCGTGTGAGATAATGATAAATAAAAGGAAGGGACGAATTGACAAAAAACGATATAAAAAATGATTAGAAAAAAAAGGGGGGGTAGAATTAGGTATATGGAATCTAATGGCTATAAGCCAACTCTTGTCCATCCTTTGAGGAATAATTCTAGAATCCGATTGAATCTAAGATATGAATAGTTGGTTTACGTTATGTAAGAAACACATGTATATGGGATATTAGATATTGACTAGTTATATATGAACTCAAAATATATCTAATCCACCCTACTACTGTGGATTTAGATAGGGATTCCAATAGAAGAATAGAAGTTCTTCTGTTTCGTCTTTGACTCTGAATTGAATGAATAAAGAGATAAAATAAAGACAAAACGAAGAATTCAAAGCAAAGAATGGGTTAGAAAAAAAGAAATGGAAGAACAAAGTATGCGCGGATTCAAAAAAATCCAGTGGATAGGAACTAAAAAAAAGATATCGAAATAGTTCTGACGGTTCAATAATATTCTCACTTCCATTCGGAGTTCTTAGTTACTTGGGCAGGTTGAATCTTAGTGATGGAATAATATAATTAAGTAAAAATTCATTGGATGATTGTATCATTAACCATTTCTTTATTTTGGTGCGAGGAACTTATCATGAATCCACTGGTTTCTGCCGCTTCCGTTATTGCTGCTGGGTTGGCTGTCGGGCTTGCTTCTATTGGACCTGGAGTTGGTCAAGGTACTGCTGCGGGCCAAGCTGTAGAAGGTATCGCGAGACAACCCGAGGCAGAGGGAAAAATACGAGGTACTTTATTGCTTAGTTTGGCTTTTATGGAAGCTTTAACAATTTATGGGCTGGTTGTAGCATTGGCACTTTTATTTGCGAATCCCTTTGTTTAATCCTATAAACATGAGAATTGTGTATTTTTTTTTTCTTATTTTATGGCTTGGGACTTACTCCTCGCTTTTTCGAATTATATCAAGATTTCACCCCTACAATTACTTATTTGTTGGGACAATAATCCATGGGAAGGATTAATTTGAGGATGAGGAATTATCACACTGACTCGCTTTCTTCCTTCCCCTTCTTAGTTCAAGAGAAACCTTTTTTATTGTTTAAAGGAGTGTTGCAACAAATGAGGTATTTTGCCATTGACATGAAACCCGCCCCCCCCTAATTCTAATAAGTATCATTATTATTGGGAATTTTCAACTGAAAAAAAAAAATACATTTCTAGCTAAATAGAATCTATTTTTGACTCCGTTTAGACGTAGGTAAATAAAAATTTATAATAATGAATAATTTAATAATAATAAATTAATTAATATTAATAATAAATTAATAATTTATTAAAAAAAAAAAAGAAATACATAGAATTAGAATAATTAGAATAATCTAAATATGATAGAATAGAATAAATAGAAAAGGAGTCAAAGTGATATAATACAAAAAAAAGAACCGAGTTCTTTTTTTTTTTTTTTAGTCTATCTAAAATAAAATAGGAGATCATATGAAAAATGTAACCGATTCTTTCCTTTCCTTGGGTCACTGGCCATCCGCCGGGAGTTTCGGATTTAATACCGATATTTTAGCAACAAATCCAATAAATCTAAGTGTAGTCCTTGGTGTATTGATCTTTTTTGGAAAGGGAGTGTGTGCGAGTTGTTTATTTCAAGAATAGGCTGGATTCACCCAGTTGCACTTTTTTTCATTATAACTAGGAAAGAAAAGAGTGCATGATCCCGCGAATTACTTCTGAATAAATTTCAAAATCATATTTAAGAACCATAGCATTTCGTCATTCATTGGTACATCGACTTTGATTCTCTATTAACCAA
>NW_028322721.1:10000-15000 GCF_047325235.1 Durio zibethinus
TGGAATAGATCAAATCCTAATACCATTTATAAAAATGAAGCAAGGAACTCTCCCTTTTTTATTCTTCCCGTCCAGGATTACCAGGATTACGTCCCGGATCATTAGATAGGAGTCCGAAGATGAAGAGAGAAACAAAGAATATCGTTGCGGTGTAAACAACGAATTTAAGATTACGCATTGTACAACCTCCCATAGAATTTTTTTGTAAAAAGAAGAGAATGGATTCTTCGTTTTTATTTTTCTATTTATATACGCAATTATACGCAATTTTTATTTTTCTATTTATATATATACGCAATTATACGCAATTTTTATTTTTCTATTTTTATACGAAAATAGATTCCTCGTTTTTATACTACATAGCCTATTTTGACACCAAGAAATAAAGTGATTTCTAGAATTTCTAGAAATCGAAAAGAATTTTCAGAAATTCATTTATAATAAGAGTTGAGTTTTTCATTACAAAAAAAAATTCTTTTATACCAACAATTATATATTGTGGCGGACTTTAATCCAAATAGGGTTCTTCGGCGAAAAAGGGTCAGAATGAGGAAATGGGATGATCCAGCTTTATCATGGCTATCCAAGAATTTCAATCTTTGAATTGAGGGTTCGGTTCGTTCATAGTGTTCATAGTGTAAGACTTATCTAATCTTTTCAATTGTTACAATTTTTTTTTCTTGAATAAATCATGAATTTTTCTAGGACAGTATTAAGGATCTCATCGAAAACTTACAGCAGCTTGCCAAACAAAGGCTAAGAGAAAAAAGAGAACAGGTATTACTGGCATAAAATCTACGATTGGATTCAAAAAAGCATAGGCCTCGGGCAATTTGGCGAATAAAAAACTACTCGAAAAAAGGGCAGAATTCAAACAGATACAGATCAAATTAAAGATATTAAGATTAAGCATAACAAAATTTTGTTCTTGGAGATAATTTTGATTGAGTTATTAATATGTTTTTTGATATAAGGAAAAAAATGAAGAAAGGAAAATAAGGCAGACTAAACAATACTTCTTTGAACTCACCCAATCAAAAAGCCTTCAATTCTTACAAGAGAATAGAAGAAATCATACTTTCATACAATATCTTAATTGAATTATATGTAATGATCAATAAATTCGGTTTAATTCTCTATCCATACGTGCCAAAATCCTAGCAAGAATCTAATCTATTCCATAGTTATTTGGAACTGGAATTGACGAACAGGGAATACCCATATTAGTGTTTAGTAGTTTCAAATAGAAATCTAAATGGGGCGTGGCCGAGTGGTAAGGCAACGGGTTTTGGTCCCGCTATTCGAAGGTTCGAATCCTTTCGTCCCAGAGCCTACTCTTTTTATATATCAGAATAACGATATCCGAATCTAAATTGCTCTTTTTTTTTTAACAACCTTCTTTCTAAGAGTCAAATATTGGAGAAAATGTGATTCTTGCTTTTGATTTTTAATGATTTCTTAAGATTGGCACTCGAAGAACTGTGAGATTGGCGAATCTATTCTATCGAGTTATTTGATCTATCGAGTTATTTGAAGATGCAAGGCAGATTCAAAAAGATTAGTTTATTTGTGTTATTTATAATATTCGTAATATTATTATTATTAATTATATTATTAATTTCTTATTAATTAGAATAGAAAAGCTTAATATTAATAAAAGTATAAAAAAATAAAAATATATTGTATTCATACAATATGGGTTAATTTGAATTCTTATTGAGGCTTTTTCTTCCTAAATTATCTATTTATTTCATATAGATTCATATAGAAGGAAATTGATTTCATATAGAAGGAAAAAGTATAGATAGATTACTATGTATCGACTGAACCAATGACTATTCATGATTCCATAATTGAATCAATGTTCCAAACTAGAGGAATGTTATGGTAAAACTTCGTTTGAAACGATGTGGTAGAAAGCAACGTGCGACTTGAAGGACATGATCGGCTGTGGATGTCAAAACCCACCACCTTCCATTATGTAGAAATGAAGGTGCTTTTGGCTCGACATCCTTTGTTCTGTTCTATTATAATCCGTCTTTTTGTTGGGTTGTAATGTAAATAGTACAGGATGGAGCTCGAAGAGAAACATCCATTTTTCAGGGGCAAGGATCTAGGGTTAATTAATGGAAATAAATAAGTTGGAACAACTTCGTAAGTCTATTTTTGATATAGAAATCGAAAAGCTCCGATTCAAACTATTTTCAAATCAAAAAGAAAAATTGTTGGAATTGGTAAAACTCTTTCGATCAAAAGTGTATAATGCGGGAATTAATCGTTCATATGATTCTTTGATAGAAAGAAAAAAAGAGAGAAAAAGGGGCATGTTGCTGCCATTTTTGAAATGATTAAATATCGCCGAAGTAATGTCTAAACCCAATGATTCAAGACAAAGATAAAGGATCCTAGAACAAGGAAATACCCTTTTCAATTGTCTCAACAACTAGATCAAAATGAAGAATCGAAATCGATTCTAAACGAGACAAACAAAAAAAGGGGTTAGAGACCACTCAATAAAAGAATGCCTAAGGATTTTTTTTTGAGCATTTTGAGAGTTATTTGACTTGAGTTATGAGAGTACGAATGCTTTTTTCTTCTTTTTTTTTGAAAAAAAAAAGACGGGTTTAAATGTCTAATTGATTTGCCGGGTTTATGGATCTTTTTGACATTCTAATTACATACATTATAATTCCATACATAGACATAACTTTTAATAGACATAACTTTTAATCATTTTTTTTTTTTTTTCTCGAGCCGTACGAGGAGAAAACTTCTTATACGTTTCTAGGGGGGGGGTATTATTTAACTACATCTATCCCAATGAGCCGTTTATCGAATCGTTGCAATTGATGTTCGATCCCGAAGAGAGGGAAGAGATCTTCGAAAAGTTGGTTTTTATGATCCGATAAATAATCAAACCCATTTGAATGTTCCCGCTATTCTCTATTTCCTTGAAAAAGGAGCTCAACCCACAGGAACTGTCCATGATATTTTAAAGAAGGCCGGGGTTTTTACGGAACTTAGTCTTAATCAAACAAAATTCAATTAATGAAATACAAAAAAGAGGGGGTGGATGACTCATATCTAGCTTTGTATAAATTTTTCTTTATAATTTCCTCCCCCCTCTTTTGTTTTATTCATACTTTTTTATTTATTATTCGTATTTCTTATTGCTTTGCTACTATAGAATACCGTGTTCTATAACAGATTTTATTGAGCTAATTTTATTGATATAAAATATAGAGAAAAAAGATCAATTGAATAAATGAAGTAATTGCATTTAAAAAAATAACATAAAATAAGATAAAAAAAAAAAAATAACATAAAATAAGATAAAAAAACAGAGAAAATAACAAGAAAAAATAACATATAAAAATAGAAAATATTAATAATAATTAATAATAAATAATAATAATTAATAATAAATAATTAATAATAAATATTATAATAATAAATATTATAATAATAAATATTATAATAATAAAAATAATAAATATTATAATAATAAATATTATTAATAATAAAAATAATAAATATTATAATAATAAATATTATTAATAATAAAAATAATAAATATTATAATAATAAATATTATTAATAATTAATAATAAAAAATACAATATAATAAAAAAAAAAAAAAAAATTGACTTAATTCTTTTTTTCATTGTATTTTTTTATAGTCTTTTTTATATTCTTTATTCTTTTCTCAACATTTATATTCAAAATTTACAATCATATTGACAACAGTGTATCGAACAAATATAATTCGATCGTAGATAAATAGATCTATTTATCCCCGCCCACAAGTTTGGCACTTCACTTCATTCAAATAATGGGTTCTTTCTTTGAATTTGTTGTGATACAAGAAGTTTTTTTTATTGTAATTGTATATTGTATTGAAAAAAAAAAAAAAAAATGGATAACAATGGAATGAATAAGACAGGAGGCGGTCCACAAATTTTCACTTATTCTATTTCTATGTTTTTATCTTAGAATTTCGTGTATTTTTATTTTATTCAAATTTTTGCTAATTTCATGTTTTGATTGCCTCGTGCAATTCCATTTTTTTTTTATTCCGATTTTTTTCGGGTTGCTAACTCAACGGTAGAGTACTCGGCTTTTAAGTGCGACTAGCATCTTTTACACATTTGTATGAAGAAAGGGATTCGTTCATACCATCGGTACAGTTTGTAAGACCACGACTGATCCTGAAAGGAGTGGATGGAAAAAAGAGCATGTCGTATCAATGGAGAATTCTAAGAATCCATTTTTTTTCCGGATCAGTCCAAAAAAAAAAATCGTCTTTGAATTTTTGGTGCGGAACAAAAAAAATTAATTGAATTCAAAGTTGGGTCGAGTGAATAAATGGATAGAGCTCTACGGCCCCAATTATAGGGAAACAAAAAGTAACGAGCTTCTGTTCGCAATTTGAATGATTACCCGATCTAATTAAACGTTAAAAATAAATTAGTGCCTAATGCGGTAAAGGTTTTTCTCATGAGTAAATTATCGATTTTTTTATGAGTCCTAATTATTAGTTATTCCCTTTATGGGTTAGACATGAATGTGTATAAGAAGCAGTATATTGATAAAGAAAAGATATTTTTTTTTTTTTTTCCAAAATCAAAAGAGCGATTGGGTTGAAAAAATAAAGGATTTCTAGCCATCTTCTTATCCTATAACGAACATAAATCAATTAGATGGCAAAAGATAGGATAGAGAATCCGTTGATGAATCTACCTGTCTCCGAGGTATCTATTATTTTCTTACTATAATACCTTGTTTTGACTGTATCGCACTATGTATCATTTGATAACCGAATAGATCCCCTATACTTTGGTTCAAATCGAATTTGAAATGGAGGAATTTCAAGTATATTTAGAACTAAATAGATCTCGCCGACATGATTTCCTATACCCACTTATTTTTCGGGAGTATATTTATGCACTTGCTCATGATCATGGTTTAAATAAATCGATGATTTTTTTGGAAAATCAGGG
>NW_028322721.1:25000-27500 GCF_047325235.1 Durio zibethinus
TTTTTTATTGATGATAGTGACGACGATATTGATGATAGTGACGATATTGATGCTAGTGACGATATTGATGCTAGTGACGTTATTGATGATAGTGACGCTATTGATGATAGTGACGATATCGATTGTGACCTTGATACGGAGCTGGGGTTTCTAGATATCGATATTATGGATATGATGTCGGAAATAGACCGATTTTATATCACCCTTCAATTCGAACTAGCAAAAGCAATGTCTCCTTGCATAATATGGATTCCAAACATTCATGATCTGGATATGAATGAGGCGAATGACTTATCCCTCGGTCTATTAGTGAACTATCTCTCCAAGGATTGTGAAAGATGTTCCACTAGAAATATTCTTGTTATTGCTTCGACTCATATTCCCCGAAAAGTGGATCCCGCTCTAATAGCCCCGAATAGATTAAATACATGTATTAAGATACGAAGGCTTCTTATTCCACAACGACCAAAGCACTTTTTCACTCTTTCATATACTAAGGGATTTCACTTGGAAAAGAAAATGTTCCATACTAATGGATTCGGGTCCACAAACGTGGGTTCCAATGCACGAGATCTTGTAGCACTTACCAATGAGGCCCTATCGATTAGTATTACACAGAAGAAATCAATTCTAGACACTAATACACTTAGATTTGCTCTTCATAGACAAACTTGGGCTTTGCGATCCCGGGTAAGACCGGTTCAGGATCATGGGATCATTTTCTATCAGATAGGAAGGGCTCTTGTACAAAATGTACTTCTAAGTAATTGCCCCATAGATCCTATATCTATCTATATAAAGAGGAAATCAGGTAACGAAGGGGATCCTTATTTGTACAAATGGTACTTCGAGCTTGGAACGAGCATGAAGAAATTAACGATACTTCTTTATCTTTTGAGTTGTTCTGCCGGATCGGTCGCTCAAGACCTTTGGTCTCCACCCGGATCCGATGAAAAAAGTGGGATCACTTCTTCTGGGTTCGTTGAGAATGATTCTGATCTAGTTCATGGCCTATTAGAAGTAGAAGGCGCTCTGGTGGGATCCTCACGGACAGAAAAAGATTGCGGTCGGTTTGATAATGATCGAGTGACATCGCTTCTTCGGTCCGAACCGGGGAATCCCTTATATATGATGCAAAATGGATTATCTTCTATCGTTGATCAGAGATTTCTCTATGAAAAAGACGAACCGGAGTTTTTGGAGTTTGAAGAAGTAGAAGAAGGAGAAGAAGAAGTACTCGACCCGCAACAGATAGTGAAGGATTTATTCAATCACATAGTTTGGGCTCCTAGAATATGGCACCCTTGGGGCTTTCTATTTGATTGTATCGAAAGGCACAATGAATTGGGATTTCCCTATTGGGCCGGGTCATTTCGGGACAAGCGGATCTTTTATGATGAAGAGGATGAGCTTCACATTTATGATGAAGAGGATGAGCTTCACATTTATGATGAAGAGGATGAGCTTCAAGAGAATGATTCGGAGTTCTTGCAGAGTGGAACCATGCAGTACCAGGCACGATATAGATCTTCCAATGAACAAGACTTTTTTCAAATAAGCCAATTCATTTGGGACCCTGCGGATCCACTCTTTTTCCTATTCAAAGATCAGTCTGTGTTTTCACACCGAGAATTCTTTGCAGATAAAGAGATGTTAAAGGGGTTGTTGACTTTTACTGTCAAAATTTCCAGAAAATATCATCCTCTTACATCTATGTATGAAAACTGGTTTATCAAGAATAGGCAAGAAAAGCACTTCGAAGTCTTGATTCATCGCCAGAGATTGCTTAGAACCAATAGTTCATTATCTAATGGATTTTTCCGTTCTAATACTCCATCCGAGAGTTATCAGTATTTATCAAATCTGTTCCTATCTAACGGAAGGCTATTGGATCAAATGACAAAGACATTGTTTAGAAAAAGATGGATTTTCCCGGATGAAATGAAAATTGTATTCATGTAAGAGGAGAAAGGTTTCCCATTACTTAGCCGGAAAGATATGTGGCCATGAAATAGGGGATTAAGTGGAACGGAATTGACTGGGTGGTAGAGTTGTGGAAACACATGTTTCTTCCATATTTTGGACCTTAGCTCCATGGAACAATATGCTACTGCTGAAACATGGAAGAATTGAAATCTTAGATCAAAACACTATGTATGGATGGTATGAACTGCCGAAACAAGAATTCTTGAACAGCGAACAACCAGAGCTATTACTCACTACATCAAAAAATTTCCATTAATGAAAGATGTAAATCCATTGGAAAATCAAAAATACGCATGTCGGATGAAATGGTTGTTGCTATCTGCTCCAATAACGAATCATTGGTTTAACTGAATAACTAAATAAAATAGATAGACCTTTCTCTTCGTCTCAGGTCGATGGATCCTCCCTCTCAACTGGAGGATCCCCTATATGGATAATACACATTCCAGTTGACCGAGCCTAATTCTAATTGTTTTGTTCCGAAGCAAAGATATCCACGGGGTGGTTCGCCCTA
>NW_028322721.1:45000-65000 GCF_047325235.1 Durio zibethinus
TAGTGGCAGCATGTATAAGAGCCGAAATAGGAGTAGGCCCCTCCATGGCATCAGGTAACCATACATGAAGGGGAAACTGCGCAGATTTAGCAACTGCGCCGGCAAATAATAAAGAGGCACATAAAGTAACAAATAAAAAATGAACCTCATTATTATAAATCACGTTATTAAATATTTCGAACAAATCTTGAAATTCGAAACTTCCCGTTATCCAATAAAAACCTAAGATTCCTAATAATAAACCAAAATCGCCTATCCGATTAGTTACAAACGCTTTTTGACAAGCGTTTGCCGCAACAGGTCGTGTGAACCAAAACCCTATTAATAGATAAGAACACATTCCAACCAATTCCCAAAAAATATAAATTTGTATCAAATTAGAACTAGTAACTAATCCCAACATTGAAGTATTGAATAAACTCATATAAGCAAAAAATCTCAAATATCCTTGATCATGAGACATATAATTGTCACTATAAATAAGAACAAAAATTCCAACAGTAGTGATTAATATTGACATAATAGAGGTAAGTGAATCAATAAAGTAGCCAAACTCGAAAGAAAAATCATTATTGATGGTCCAAGACCATCCATATTGATAGATAGAACTTCTATTTATTTGCTGAATAGACAGATCGACCGAAAAAATCATAACTATACTTAACAATAAAATATTGGGAAAAGCCCACATACGACGAAGATTTTTTGTTGCCGTCGGAAAAAGTAGGAGTCCCATTCCTATTAAAATAGGAATTGGAAGTGGCACAAAAGGTATGATCCATGAATATTGATATGTATGCTCCATAAAAACTTTTTTCTTATTCTTTCTTAATTAATCGTTTCTGATTCACCGGCTCTTATCTCTTTTGATGGAAAGGGAGCAATAATACAATCAAGATATTACAAAGTTAACTGGAATTTTCTATTATTAATCTTTTAATCTTTCTCAAATATTTCAAAAATATTCAAATTTCGAAGTTAGAAGTAATCAAATGATATCACCGAGTTACTAATGGAAAAAAAAAATATTCTTTTTTTTTTTCAAAATTATGTATCCTTTAACAGATTAATTACGAGTCTCATTCGAATTTGATTGAAAATGAAAATTGGGCATACTCTCTCTTCGAGCTTGACCAATTACCAATTAATAGAAAAAAATTCAAGTTTGTTTTTTATTAGGTAAATAAAATGGTTTTTTTACATTTTTTTGTTTTGATGTATTTTTCGTGTATAAATGGAGATGTATAAATTATAAATGTAGGACGACAAAAAAAATAGGCAGAGATAGAGAAGGAAAGACTCTTTTTTACGTTTTTTTGATTTCATCAATTCAATTTATATATCATAATAGATCCTAATCTATCCTATAGATTTGAATGGAGATATAAAAAAGAAAGGTACCAATAAATTAAATACAAATTCTTCTTTTTTTCTGGATAGTGTATGGAATATAAATAAAAAAAGGTTATATCATATTTTTTTTTTTTTTTTTTTCTAGAATAGAAGCATTTTATGTTATTTTCCCATCTCTATTTAGTTCTTATGAAATTTATATAGTAGTATATAGATAATTATAATCTAGAAAATCTATTAATCTAGAAAATCTATAGGAATAGATAAATAATGACATAAAGACACCGATCATTTTGTTTTAAAAATAGATGTCTTTGACATCCAACTATAGCACTAAATAACCTTTTTTTTGAATGGCAGTTCCAAAAAAACGTACTTCTACATCAAAAAAGCGTATTCGAAAAAATGTTTGGAAAAAGAAAGGATATTGGGCGGCGTTGAAAGCTTTTTCATTATCGAGATCTATTTTTACGGGTAATTCAAAAAGTTTTTTTGTACGACAAATAATTTTTTTTTAATCTGAATTGGTTTAACTCGAATAAGATACAAAGGTTTTCTTTTTTGAATATCTTTTTTTTTTTCATTTCCGGGATGGGGATTCTCATTTTCCCCATCGCCCCATTTGGTATCTTAGTGTTATAATAATTTGTTATTTTTATAATATTCAATTTCAATTTATAATAATAAATAATTAAATAATTAAATAATAAAAATTTGTATATTTATACTATAGCTATATCGGAGCACATATATATAAGAGCTTTAACTGGGTTGTTGAAACTAATCCATTAAGTTTCAATTTTGTAACTTTATGAATCATTATTTCTCTGAATTACTATATATCCTTCCCTTGCTTTCAACCCAATTGAGAAAACTCCCTTTATAATTTAGTGGATATACAAATAATGTATCAATTTAAAATGATCTAAAAAAATTCTATGTTTGTATAAGAAGATGAATCAAGACATATTTTTAGAATTCGAAATTCGAAATACTTTTTTGAAGTATGGTACAATTATGACAGGAATCGAAACGCTTTTTATATAACGTAACGTGTACAACCCAATATCTAGTTGGTTTGATAAATCCTTAAAACGCAAAATCCTAACGATTAATACAAAGCTATGCAAATTACATAAATCTTTTGAAATCATTGGATGTGGTGCTGAAATTGTGATCTCTAAAAATAATATTTTTTCATTCATTTATTCATTCAATTGATAAGCATTTTTTTTTTTATAGATTCATAAAAATCATATAAAAGAATGAGAGATGAATCATTAAAAAATTAAAATGATAAAGAACATTTTTTTGTTGAATTCTATCTATGAATTGAAGTTACAACTAGTTAGTTTAGTTACAATAGAGGAGTTCTCTTTTAGGAAAACACAAACTATAAAATCTCTGTTGAAATAATTAAATATTAAATTAAATATTAAATAAAAAAAAGGATAATTAAATAAAACGATAAATAATAAAGATTCTTTTTGAACCTTCAAATTGCTATTTAAACGAGTTTTTATTCATCAATTTAAATTAAATGCTTCTTTTACATTTTACATTGAATTGACCCCTTCACCTTCAATCTCGACGATTGAATAAAAAATGGCTTATTATGATTTCGAGCAAGCCGCTATGGTGAAATCGGTAGACACGCTGCTCTTAGGAAGCAGTGCTAGAGCATCTCGGTTCGAGTCCGAGTAGCGGCATAGTATCTTCTAAAAGAGATAGAATAAGTCCTATAATGAATTTAATTCCTGATTTCCATTCCATAAAATCTAGAAACCCTCGCTTTTTTCAGAATTCTTATGATTTTTTCAACTTTAGAGCATATATTAACTCATATATCCTTTTCGGTCGTTTCAATTGTAATTACAATTCATTTTTTAACCTTATTCTTATTAGTCGATGAAGTCGTAGGACTATATGATTCATCAGAAAAGGGCATGATAGTTACCTTTTTCTGTATAACAGGATTATTAGTCACTCGTTGGATTTATTCAGGACATTTCCCATTAAGTGATTTATATGAATCATTAATCTTTCTTTCATGGGGTTTCTCCCTTATTCATATGGTTTACTATTTTAAAAAGCGTAAAAATGATTTAAGCGCAATAACCGCACCAAGTGTTATTTTTACCCAAGGCTTTGCCACTTCGGGTCTTTTAACCAAAATGCATCAATCCGCAATATTAGCGCCTGCTCTCCAATCCCAGTGGTTAATGATGCACGTAAGTATGATGGTATTAGGCTATGCAGCTCTTTTATGTGGATCATTATTATCAGTAGCTCTTCTAGTCATTACATTTCGAAAAGCCATAAAAATTATTGGTAAAAACAATAATTTATTAAATCAGTCATTTTCGTTTGGCGAAATCCAATACATGAATGAAAGAAGCAATGTTTTATTAAACACTTATTTTCTTTCTTCTAAAAATTTTTACAGGTATCAATTGACTCAACAATTGGATCGTTGGAGTTATCGTATTATTAGTCTCGGGTTTATCTTTTTAACCATAGGAATTCTTTCGGGAGCCGTATGGGCTAATGAGGCGTGGGGATCATATTGGAATTGGGACCCAAAGGAAACTTGGGCATTTATTACTTGGACCGTATTCGCGATTTATTTACATACCCGAACAAATAAAAATTTGGAAGGTGTAAATTCCGCACTTGTGGCTTCTATGGGATTTCTTATAATTTGGATATGCTATTTTGGGGTCAATCTATTAGGAATAGGTTTACATAGTTATGGTTCATTTACATTAACATCTAATTGAATTGAATAAAAAGGCTAAGCCTAACAAATACTAAGATAGGACAGCGTATATATAAGAAAACTTATTGTAAGCTGTCAAGAACCTTTTGAATCACTCCACTACTTGATTCAAAAGGTTCTAACAAAAGCCAAAGATGTCTGATTAAAATTCAATTTAATTCTTTTACCTTTTTTTACTTAACTTAAACTTAAGAGAAGAAAAAAGACTTCTTTCTTTTTTTTTTCACTGTACAACGAACAATTTTAAAAATCATAGGATTACTTTTTGATTTTTTGTTTTATTCATCAAAACTATCTATAAAAATAATTATATAGAATAGTTTCGACCTTCTCACCTGATAATGAGAGGACAAAATCCGGATAAATACCAATACCTATTACTGGTAGAAAGATAGAGATCGAAACAAATAACTCTCGTGGTCCAGAATCAAAAAAATAAGAACTTTGAGCATTAAATAGCTTGTATCCATAGAACATTTGACGTGACATAGATAATGAATAAATAGGAGTTAATATCATTCCAATTGACATTACGAAAGTAATTAGTATTTTTGGCATTAAAAAATATTTTTGGCTGGTAATTATTCCAAAAAAGACTATCAACTCTGCAACAAAACCACTCATGCCCGGTAATGCAAGAGAAGCCATCGATAAGATACTGAACATCGTAAATATTTTTGGAATCGGAATAGCCATTCCACCCATTTCGTCGAGATAAAAAAGACGCATTCTATCATAACTCGTTCCTGCCAAGAAAAAAAGTGCAGCACCGATAAATCCATGAGATATTATTTGTAAAATAGCTCCGTTGAGTCCCGTATCAGTTATAGAGCCAATTCCTATAATTATGAAACCCATATGAGATACGGAGGAATAGGCTATTCTTTTTTTTAAATTCCGTTGACCAAGAGATGTTGAAGCTGCATAAATTATTTGCATTGTACCCACTATTATCAACCAGGGAGAAAATATGGAATGAGCGTGGGGTAATAATTCCATATTGATGCGAACTAATCCATACGCTCCCATTTTTAATAAAATTCCGGCTAGAAGCATACAAGTACTGTAATGTGCCTCCCCATGGGTGTCTGGTAACCACGTATGTAAGGGTATAATCGGCGATTTGACAGCAAAAGCAATAAGAAATCCAATATAGAATATGATTTCCAGTGCGACAGGATACGATTGATTAGCTAATGTTTCAAAATTTAATGTTGGTTCATTAGAACCGTATAAACCGATACCCAAAACTCCTATTAATAAAAAAATGGAACCCCCCGCAGTGTACAAAATAAATTTTGTAGCCGAGTACAGACGTTTCTTTCCCCCCCACATGGATAGAAGTAGATAAACGGGAATTAATTCGAACTCCCACATGATGAAAAAAAGTAAAAGGTCTCGAGAAGAAAATGATCCTATTTGACCACTGTACATTGCTAGCATCAAGAAATGGAATAATCGCGAATCTCGAGTAACTGGCCAAGCCGCCAAAGTAGCTAAAGTAGTGATAAATCCTGTCAGTAAAATGGGCCCTATAGAAAGTCCATCTATTCCCAATCTCCAGTAAAAATCAAAAAAATTTATCCATTTATAATCTTCCTCCAGCTGGATTAATGGATCGTCCAATCGGAAATGATAACAAAATGCATAGGTTGTTAGAAGGAGTTCAAATATGCATATACACATAGTATACCACTTAATTAGCTTATTTCCTCTATGAGGAAGAAAGAAAATTAAAGAACCTGCAGATATTGGTAAAACTACAATTATTGTTAACCAAGGAAAATAATTCGTGGTAAAGACAAGATGCACTTGGACCAGAAAAACCCGTGCTCAAAAAAGATTTTTTTTGAGCACGGGTTTTTTCAGTAAAAAAAAAATAAAATGGATTCAAAATGTATTCAAGTGGGGTTTTCGGGAACGTATCAATAAGCTAGACCCATACTTCGAGTTGTTTCATGCCATAAATAAACTCGAACGCTCAAGAAATCTGTTGGACAAGCGGATTCACATCTCTTACAACCAACACAGTCTTCTGTTCTTGGAGCGGAAGCAATTTGCTTAGCTTTACATCCATCCCAAGGTATCATTTCTAACACATCGGTGGGGCAGGCTCGGACACATTGAGTACACCCTATACATGTATCATAAATTTTTACTGAATGTGACATGGGATCTATAATTTTTTGAACATCATAAAATTTCAATCTAGTAAACTTGTAAATGAATCATTATAGTTAAACACCAGATGAATCAACGATTTACCAGAAATTTTCTAATCAATTTCCTTCGGGATCAACTCATAAGAAAGGACCAAGATACTTTGATTTCTTACGTTTTCGAAAACATGATGTAGATTCCAACATATTGGACATGCTAATTCAAATTGGTGAATCTTATAATTTAATATTATTAATATTACTTATTCAACAAAGTTGATTGATTGATACGCGTTGATTTTCTGTTACGATAAATTGAGGAAACAATAGCTGATCCAATAGCTGCTTCAGCGGCTGCAATAGCTATAACAAAAATTGATAAAATATTTCCTTTTAATTGCCGACTATCAAAAAAATCAGAAAATGTTACAAAATTTATATTAACCGCATTCAGTATAAGTTCAAGACACATAAGGGCCCGAACCATATTTCGACTCGTGATCAATCCATAAATACCGATAGAAAATAAATAGGCACTCAAAACAAGTATATGTTCGAGCATCATTGACCAACTCCTTATCAATTTCGATTCATTTTAATATGAACAATAATTCAACGGATTTGATTGACTAGAATAGAATATAACAAAAAGAATATATTGGAAATATCTCGAATAAACGAATTTCTATTTTATATTTTATACACGAACAAGAATTCAAGGAAAATAGATGCGATAAGACAGAAAAAAGTTTAATTTGGATTGCTTGCTATTCCTAGTTAGAAAGATTTATTACTGACGAGCCACAGCAATTGCACCTATCAAAGCAACTAAAAGAATTAGTGAAATGAATTCAAATGGAAGAAAAAAATCTGTTGCTAAATGAATTCCAATTTGTTGACTATTACTTATCAAATCTTGTTCTATAATTTGGTTTGATCTTGTAGTCCAAATAATCCCGTACCATGATGTATCTAATATAGTAGTAATTAGCGAAACAAGAATACTTGTACAAATCAACGAAGTAAGGCCATTCCCAATGGTCCACAGATTAAAATTTTTATAATATTCTGAACCATTCATGAACATCACAGCAAATAGGATTAAAACATTTATGGCTCCCACATAAATAAGAAGCTGGGCAGCAGCTACAAAATGAGAATTTGAGAGAATATAGAATAAGGATATACAAACAAGAACCAATCCCAATGAAAAGGCAGAAAAAATTGGATTGGTAAGTAATACCACTCCCAGGCCCCCTAATATAAGACCCGATCCCAGAAAAACTAAAAGAAAATCGTGTATTGGTCCAGGCAAATCCATTATATGTAAAATAAGAGATAAATAAATCGAAATGCTTTTCATGATCTTATTGACCCGACCAGGAATTTTTTTTTTATGATACGTTCCTAATTGAATAAAATCCTAATCTATTAGGTGTGAATTGATCTAAGTACAATTATTGTTTCGTTTTTAATTCTTTTTTTTTGTTCGGTTCGAAAGGGTATTTTGTTTTTTGAAACTATATATTTCGAAATAATTACGAATATATTAATAGATTTTCAAGAAAAATGAATTCGAAATTCTTATCAACCAGTTAATTTGTAATTGAATTTTTATTTATTGACCAAACAAAGAGTAAAGGCCTCATTCTTTTAAGTCAAACCAAATATTCTTTTAACTTAAACCAAAACGGAACCTTAAAAGAATTGGAAATTTCTCTTTAATAGAATAGGAGGTTTACTTACTCAGTTTTTCTTTGAGGCGAATTCAAAATTGTTCGAATTGTATAATCGTCAATTACTGACATTGGTAAACGGCCCAAAGCAATTTGATTATAATTCAATTCGTGACGGTCGTAAGTAGAAAGTTCATATTCTTCAGTCATTGATAAACAATTTGTTGGACAATACTCAACGCAGTTACCACAAAATATACAAATTCCGAAATCAATACTGTAATTAAGCAATCGTTTTTTTCTAATATCCGTTTCAAATTTCCAATCAACAACAGGCAGATCTATAGGGCATACACGAACACATACTTCACAAGCAATGCATTTATCAAATTCAAAATGGATTCGCCCACGGAAACGCTCTGATGCGATTAATTTTTCATAAGGGTATTGAATAGTTACAGGTAAACGATTTGCGTGGGATAAGGTAATCATGAAACCTTGACCAATGTACCTTGCTGCTCGGACTGTTTGGTGGCCATAATTCATGAACCCAGTTACCATAGGGAACATATCGTGAATATCTATGAATAATTTTATGTTTGTTTCTTTCTCTTGTTTGAACCAAGTCATGAATCTCGTATTCTTTTTTTCTTTACAGTGAAAGAAGTTGGAAAGAAGTTGTTAATAATAGATTACCGAGAGAAATGGGTAAAAGAAATTTCCATCCAAGATTTAATAATTGGTCCATTCTTAACCTAGGTAAAGTCCATCTTGTTGCGATAGAAATAAACAAAAACAAATAAGTTTTAGCTAATGTAATAAAGATACCAATTGTCGTTCCAAAGATTCCATTCATTTTATTTATTTCAAATAGCTCAGGGACGAATACGTACGGAATGGAAATATTCCAACCCCCCAAGTAAAGAACTGTTACAAATAAGGAAGAAAGTAATAGATTTAGATAGGAAGCAACATAAAATAAACCAAATTTGATACCCGAATATTCGGTTTGATACCCTGCTACTAATTCTTCCTCGGCTTCTGGTAAATCAAAAGGTAATCTCTCACATTCTGCTAGAGAAGAAATTAGAAAAACGATAAACCCTATTGGCTGACGCCACAAATTCCATCCCCAAACCCCATATTTTGATTGCGCCTCAACTATATCAACTGTACTTGAGCTGTTAGATAATTATAGTCGATGATAACATCACTGTTCCCATCGCTAGTCCAAAACCGTACATGAGGTTTTCAACTCATACGGCTCCTCGTGGGTCACAAATAAATTTAAGGACCGAATCAGTATTATTTCTCTTCGTATGGTTGTAGAATAGATAGAGAAAAAATGGATTGGAAGGTCCAAAATTATACCAATGGAATTCTGTCTGCTATATTATGAAGAATAAAAAAAGTGCTTCTGAATTGATCTCGCCCGTTACTAATTTCAATTTTTATTTGTTGAGTAATAACTTAAGCCTTCAATAAAATACTTCTTGTAGAAATATCAATAGATATTTCAACCCATTGTTTTCGATTACGAAAAAAATTAAATATTACATTAGCTCATAAATCATGACACAGATTATATCTCTCTATATATATGAAAGAAAGAATAAAAAAAAAAAAAATATTTATTTTTTATTCTTTCTTTTTCGTTCCTATTCTTCTTTCTGATCTGAGAAAATTACGAATGGGGGCTTAAACTAAAAAATAGTAAAGGATTATTTCGTTCCTGATAGTCATTACTTTAATCGGTGGATAGGAGCATACTCTGGACCGGAATCGTGGGTAGTACTGCCTACTCATTTCTACTAATTTAAAGCCCCAATTAGTATTCTTTTTATGTTATCCAGAAATATCCTTTTTATATAATTTACATAATCTCCATTACTAATCCTTTGTGTATTTTGGTGTTCCTAACCATCCACTCATTTTTTTGTTCAATCCCCCGTTTGGTTTGGCAATACATGTATGGGAATCTATACAAAGGATAGCCAAAACTCTATACGGTTGATCTTTTGAGCCCGCTTCAAGCTAGATTGACTAATCAACCCGTCTTGGGGTAAAGACTTCTTCCACTTATGTTTTCTTCCACTTAACTCTTGTACATAGGAAATGAGATTAAATTTTTTTTTGTTTAATTTACTGCGAATTTATAAGCTGCTTTCTTTCACTCATATATAACTATCTAATTTAGTTTATCAACCTGAAGGATAATAAAATAACGAAGATATCTATTCAATCCATTCAGCTTATTTTATAGAACGAAAGGAATAGGGAAAAGAAAAGTTTATATTTCAACGAATCGCACGTAGAGATATTGATAAAACACATAGAGTTAATGGTATTTCATAACTAATCGATTGAGCAGCAGCTCGCAGACCACCTAAAAAGGAATATTTATTATTTGATCCGTATCCTGACATAAGAAGTCCAACAGGAGCAATACTTGAAATGGCAATCCATAAAAAAATACCGATATTGAGATCGGCTAAAATAAGGCGAGAGCTAAAAGGAATTACTGAAAAACTTAGTAAAATGGATATGACTGCTATAGACGGTCCAATACGGAATAAACGAGTATTTCCTCTAGATGGAAGAATATTCTCTTTGAAAAGCAGTTTTGTTCCATCTGCTAGAGCTTGAAGAATTCCCAAAGGGCCGGCGTATTCAGGCCCAATACGTTGTTGTATTCCTGCAGATATTTCTCTTTCTAACCATACAATTACTAGTACACCTATTGTGATTCCCAATACAAGAGTCAAAATAGGGACAAACATCCATATGATCCCATAGACCTCTTTTAAGGATTCCAATCTGTAAAAGGAATTGATATCTTCTACTTCTGTTGTATAAATTATCATTTCAACGATCAACTTCTCCCATAATGATATCTATGCTACCTAGTATCGTCATAATATCAGCCAATTTCATTCTTTTAACTAACTGAGGAAGAATTTGCAAATTGATAAAACCCGGCGGGCGAATTTTCCATCTCCAAGGAAAACCACTTTGATCTCCTATCAGAAAAATTCCTAATTCTCCCTTTGGGGCTTCCATTCTCGCATAAAGTTCTTGTCTCGGTAATTCAAATGTAGGAGAAGGTTTTTTACTAATGAATCGATATTCAAAATCATTCCATTCTGGATCCCTTTCTCGATCAAAACATCGGATTTCTAAATTCTCATAGGGACCCCCCGGAATTCCTTCCAGGGCCTGTTGAATTATTTTTATGGATTCCGTCATTTCACTGATTCGGACTAAATAACGAGCTAATGAATCTCCTTCTTTTTGCCACTGGATTTCCCAATCAAATTCGTCGTAACACTCATAATGATCAACTTTACGAAGATCCCATTTGATTCCAGAGGCTCGTAGCATTGGGCCGGATAGACCCCAATTTATTGCTTCTTCTCCACCAATAACCCCTACCCCTTCAACTCGTTCTAAAAAAATAGGATTTCGCGTAATAAGTTTTTGATATTCAACAATTCCTGTTAAAAAATAATCACAGAAATCCAAACATTTATCTATCCAGCCATAGGGTAGATCGGCCGCTACTCCTCCGATACGAAAATAATTATGCATCATTCTCATACCGGTGGCAGCTTCGAATAGATCATATACTAATTCTCTTTCTCTGAAAATATAGAAAAAGGGGGTCTGTGCACCAATATCGGCCATAAAAGGTCCAAGCCATAATAGATGAGAAGCTATACGACTCAACTCCAACATAATTACTCTGATATAGCTGGCTCTTTTAGGGACTTGAATATTGCCCAATTGTTCTGGTCCATTTACGGTTATTGCTTCCGTGAACATAGTGGCTAAATAATCCCAACGTGTTACATAAGGCAAATATTGTATAATTGTTCGGTTTTCCGCAATTTTTTCCATTCCTCTGTGTAAATAACCTAATATTGGTTCACAGTCAACAACATCTTCACCATCTAGAGTAACGATGAGACGAAGAACACCGTGCATTGATGGGTGGTGAGGTCCCATATTGACTATCATAAGGTCTTTTTCTGTAGCTGATAGATTCATAAGTTTTTCCTCGATTCATTCTTACATGAATTGTTGAAAACGAAAAGAAGTACATCAAAATGAAAAATATAATAAATCGACTAATTCAATCAAATTAACGATTTTTTGATTCCCGAATATCCAACTCACTAATTAATTCTTTATAACGTATGTTATTTTTCTTTGATAAATAAGACAGAAGCCGTTGACGTTTTCCTAGAATTTTACGTAGACCTCTCTGAGATAAATAGTCTTTTTTGTGCAATTCCAAATGTGAAGTAAGTCTTCGTATCTTATTGGTGAAACTGACTATTTGAAATTCAACGGACCCCTTGTTTTCTTCTTTTTTTTCTTGAAAAATAACTGAGATGAATGAATTTTTTACCATAAAACAAAAATTTCTCTCCCCCTTTTTTTGAATGTGAATTTTACTGATCAGTAATAATAATAATACCATTCATTTTAATATGCACAATGATTTTAAGTTCGTTATGAACTTTATAATTTTTTCAAATAAAATTAATCAATCCGGTTTTCAATCATAATATATGGAAAAATGTACCATTGACGAATTTTCAAACGCGGATACATATGTATCCTTACCATACTGAAACGACTGCCATTATTACTATTAAACCAATAGCGATTCATACAAGCTAAATCTTCTAATCGATAATTGGGCCAAAGAAAGAACTTTAATTTAATTAGTTTCTTTTTATCACTATCAAGATGTTTGTTTTTATTCAAAACTTGACCACAGTTTTTTACATTATTTAAAAATACTGGATTTCTATGCATACCATTTTTATCCCTTGAATTGAAAGAAATTCGAATTCGCAATTCTCTCCGGTGGTTAGGGGATAAAATATTTTCAGGAATAAACAAATCATAATGATTTTTGTCTTTATTTTCAGTCATTTTTTGATGTCTTGCAATGGATTCATCAAAATTATTTTTTTCAATATAGTTTTTTTTTTTGCGTCTTTTTTTTTTTTTGCGTCTTTGATTAATTTCATGTTTATTTTTATGAACCAATGAAATACTTATAGTTTGATATAGAATAAATTGTCCATCAATTTCTACATACCGGCGAATTGGTTCGATAATCAATACTCCTTTTTTGAGTAGGTATTGATAAGTTAAAAGTAACTTATCCGCCGAATCCATCAAAATATCCAGATTCGTTCCTCCTCTTCTAACAGAGTATAGAAAAGTTTCATTCATATTTATCAGGCCAAGAATGAAAGAATATGCTTTGATATTTTTGATTATTTTTTCATCGAAAGAATCAGCATCCCATCCGAATTGAAAATACAAATACTTTTGTAGGAATAAACGAGCTTCTCTCTTGCTCTCGTCTTCCTTTCTATGTTTTTTTGATTTACCAGAATCTTCTTCAACATCTTTTTCTTGATTGTCTGATTTACCTTTTTCTTGATCTGATTTACCTTTTTCTTGATTGGATGATTTACCTTTTTCTTGATTGGATGATTTACCTTTTTCTTGATTGTATGATTTACCTTTTTCTTGATTGGATGATTTACCATAATCTTCTTCAACATCTTTTTCTTGATTGTATGATTTACCTTTTTCTTGATTGGATGATTTACCATAATCTTCTTCAACATCTTTTTCTTGATTGTATGATTTACCTTTTTCTTCATTGTATGATTTACCATAATCTTCTTCAACATCTTTTTCTTGATTGTATGATTTACCTTTTTCTTCATTGTATGATTTACCATAATCTTCTTCAACATCTTTTTCTTGATTGTATGATTTACCTTTTTCTTGATTGGATGATTTACCTTTTTCTTGATTGGATGATTTACCATAATCTTCTTCAACATCTTTTTCTTGATTGTATGATTTACCTTTTTCTTGATTGGATGATTTACCTTTTTCTTGATTGGATGATTTACCATAATCTTCTTCAACATCTTTTTCTTGATTTGAGAGAACGGATCTAAATTTTCTTTTTTTTTTTGCATCTGATACAAGATCCTCTTTTTTTCCATTAAAATTAAAATTGAAAAGAAGTAGTTTTATTGGTATGATCCATGGTTCAACCTTATATGCATTATATAGTAGCACAAATTCTGGGAAGAACCAAAGTTCCAGATTCGATATTTGATAATTATTAAAATTATTAATCACAGTCTTAATATTTTTCTTACTCTTGGTACTGGTTTTCTTACTCTTGGTACTGGTCTTCTTACTCTTGGTACTGGTATCGACCCAGGACTCAATATCGGTCTTATTTCTAAGACAAAAATTAAGAATTCTCCAATTAAAAAATTTTCTATGCGAAAATTTCCCCGTTTTCCCCGTTTTCCCCGTTAGATAATTATGGATAGGAATATCCCCCAATATATCAAAAAATTTTCGTTTATCCATGTTGTAATTATAAGGAATCTCTTCCCTCTTATTTACTTGTAATGGTGATCCATAAGTATATGAGTCCCTCATATCTTGATATATAATAAATATATATGATAATAAATTATATCTATAGTGTTTTTTAAAATTATCTTTTTTATATTTTTGTTCTTGATTCCGTTTTTGTTCTTGATTCAGTTTATATTCTTGATTCAGTAATGAATTCGCTTGAAAATCATTTTTTTTTTCGTAATGTATTAATCTTTCTTTTTCATCTGAATCCCATTTTGTTAAATCTTTATTTTGAGCCATATAGTGTTGATTGACTCTATTTCGCCATTGTTCTGGTACTAATCTAAGCCATATACTCTGAACTAAATCGTATTGATAATCGTATTGATAATGACTCCTTAACCAGTTTTTCCATTCCTTTATTCCAGAGATTTTTTGTCTTAACCCATAATGATGTTTTAATTGGGAATGAGATATTCCTTGTTCTTCAAAATAATCTTTTATTTCATTTTTAAGAAAAAGAGATGTTCCGTGATATTGAAGGATAGGTTTGAATTTAATAACTTGGGTTTGTGATAATTTGTAAAATACATATGCTTGTGAGAGGGAGGATAAGTCACAAAAAGCTTTTGCATTTTGATTTCTAATATTCGAAAGTGAGTTTTTTATATTTTTTATAGTTGAAATAAAATGAATTGTATTTTTATTTGGTTTATTAATTCTTTCTTGATTTGCTTCATTATTGTAAATGAATTTATCAATCATTTTTTTTGTTGATTCAAGAAAAAGTTGTGGATTGGGTCTTGGAATATTAATGATATATTTAATGATATATAGAAAAATATCTATGTATATCTTTTGAATAAAAAGTTTTATAAATAAATAGAATTTACGGATTAATCGAATATTTCTTCTTTTTAATATTTTCCAAAATTTTTTTGATGATTCTAATTTCTTGTCTTTTATAATTTTTTCTATTTGATTTTTGATTGTGTTTGTTCTCTCAGTCAGATCTTTTATCTTTTTTTCTGTTAATGAATAATTTGTCCGCTCCATAGATTGAATTTGAAGGGATGATTCGTCAATCATCTTATTACTGATTATCGAATCTTTTTTAGTTTCGCCCAAATCTTTTTTAGTTTCGCCCAATTCTTCTCTCAACTCCAAAACTGGATTTCTTTTTGAAAGTTTTTTTATTATTCCCTTTACAAATGGAATTTTTGTTTCTCCTGAGACTTTTCGAAACAATTTTTTTCCTTTTTTAAAAATTTTCCATTTTTCACTTTTTTTTTCTAGTTCGTTAAAAATAGGCTGAAAAAACGAAGGCCGTCTTCGAGGAGGACCGCAAGGTAAGTCACTTTCCAGTCCACAAGCTGTTAAAAAGCAAAAATCATTCTTTTTAACTTTCTTTTTTTTCATTGGATCTTTATGCTTTTTTTTCATTGGATCTTTATGCTTTTTTTTCATTGGATCTTTATGAGAGGGTTTCAGTTTAGATCCGCGCCAAGGTTTCAGGCGAAAAGGATATAGGATCTTGATCTGGATACCTTCTGATAACCAATTTTTTGGAAAGTCTTTTGTGGAGAATTGAAGACCATTATAAGTGCATTTAACATGTATTTCTCGCTTCCAACCCTTGAAATCCGTGGACCACTCAGGAATTTGAAATAATAATATACGGACAATGTTTTTAGCTATTATCAATGAAGGTAATAGAATATATTTTCTAAAAATCGATTGGGCTATTAACATGATGCCCCTTGGTCCTTGACCAAAAAAGACGATATCCCAAAATTCTGCTGCGTCCAGCAGGAAGTCATCTGCCTCTGACTCTTGTCTTCTTTTTTCTTTCTCTTTTTTGTCTCCTTTTTGTATCTCTTCTATGCTTTCTCTTCTTTTTTCTTCCTCTTTGTCTCTTTCTTGTATCTTTTCTATGCTTTCTCTTATCTCTTCGTCTTCTTCTCTTATGTCCTCCTCATTTTCTGTATAATCAGAAATTTGTGATTCTTTGTTTTTCCATATCCAATTTCGAGATATTAGTTTTATCAGCCAAGAAATATCAGAATACAAAGATCTGAACACTCTGAAGAAGAGGCTGTCTACTCTGTCAAAAAAAAGTGGGGAATGCACATTTGATTGAAACAGTTCCCCATTAATTATTTTACGTCTTTGGGCACGCACGGCACCTTTTATTATGTCTCGACGAAAATTCGGTTCTGGCGAATATTCCATCAAAGATAGGTCGTTTTCTATATCGTTTGGTAGAAAAAAATCATCCTTTAACTCCTCCTTAGAAAAAACTATTGCGTACCGGAAGATTCTTGAACGAATTGCATAATCTGTTATCATGTGTTCCTCGCCTCCTCTATGGTGTTGTTCGAAAATGTCGAGTAGTTTGTATGACCATCGAGGAACTTCTTTACTTATTTCTTTTATTCCATTACTTATTTCTTTTATTCCATTAGATTTTTTTATAATTGTTTGATTGTCGGGATTAGTTATAACTATATTGCATAAAAATTTCAAAATTTTGACTCGATCCTCGGAATCGATATTTCCCTGTTCATCTTCTGTTTCTGTCAATAAAGAAAGTTCTTTTTCTGTTGATAATGATTTGAGTGTATCTATTGTCTGTTCATCTTCTGTTTCTGTCAATAAAGAAAGTTCTTTTTCTGTTGATAATGATTTGAGTGTATCTATTGTCTGTTCATCTTCTGTTTCTGTCAATAAAGAAAGTTCTTTTTCTGTTGATAATGATTTGAGTGTATCTATTGTCTGTTCATCTTCTGTTTCTGTCAATAAAGAAAGTTCTTTTTCTGTTGATAATGATTTGAGTGTATCTATTGTCTGTTCATCTTCTGTTTCTGTCAATAAAGAAAGTTCTTTTTCTGTTGATAATGATTTGAGTGTATCTATTGTCTGTTCATCTTCTGTTTCTGTCAATAAAGAAAGTTCTTTTTCTGTTGATAATGATTTGAGTGTATCTATTGTCTGTTCAAATTCGTAATAATCAGTAGCAAGAAGTATAACATGAATCTTATTTATCCAAAACGGATCCGTGTTTGTTTTTTCACTTAAAGGTGAAAACAATTTTTTGATTCTTCCGCGGTAGGGTCCCTGCAAGAAAGGATCATATATTTTAGGCAAGTATTTTATTTTAGTTTCATTATTAGTTTCATTATTAGTTTCATTATTAGTTTCATTATTTCTTTTAGTTTCATTATTTCTTTTAGTTTCATTATTTCTTTTAGTTTCATTATTAGTTTCATTATTAGTTTCATTATTAGTTTCATTATTTCTTTTAATTTCATTATTTCTTTTAGTTTCATTATTAGTTTCATTATTAGTTTCATTATTAGTTTCATTATTAGTTTCATTATTAGTTTCAGTAGTAGTTTCTTCATTATTAGTTTCATTATTAGTTTCATTATTAGTTTCATTATTAGTTTCTTCATTAGTTTCATAATTAGAAAATCGAGTCCTTTTTTCAAGTATGCCCAGATCAAAAGATTCCTTATATAAATATTCCTTATCTAAATATTCGACTCTCTTTATAAACTCCTTACTTAAATTTATTCTTTTTAGTTCATTGATAAAACTCCAATCAGTATACGATTCGTCAGAAAACAATTCTTCTGGTGTGAAAAAATCTATTTGTTTTTGTACCATTTCTCCAAAAGCTGCTAAACTAGGTGGATATGTAAAAGAGATTTTTTCTTTTCCATCACTTCGACATGTATAAAAAAAATATTGTGACATTTCATTTTTTAGAGCATTGTCAAACCGATTATTTTTTATATATCGCCAAGGTCGATTCCGTTGTTTATAATCAAAAATAAGCGTCACAAGAGGTTTTTCAAACCATAATAATTTTTTATATTCTTTTTTTTCTGATATTATTTCTAACTTCGAATTTTCCTGATTCCCATCCAGATAAGAAGTTTCATAAACTGGGCTATTTTTATAGTCGGTCTCTTTCGAAAAAGGGTAATAAGAAAGATTTTCTTTGGTGGATACCTGTTCCTCCCCCCCTTTGGAAATAGTTTCTATTTCTATGTTTGTTTCTTCCTCCCTTTCCTCCAATTCCTTCAATTCCTCCAATTCCTGCCCTTTTCTTCGGCTTTGATGAATTCCTGTCAGTTTCTTAGTCAGCATGTGTGACGGTTTTCTACCTATAGAGTAAAGACAGGTAATAAAAAAGAGAAGAGTAAAGATTCGAGGAATAGACTTTGTAAGTTCGAATATAAGATGCCTATTAGATCGAATAACTATATAATACCTAAGAAAAGTCCTTTTTTGTATCCAGGCTAATACCACTCCAACCCATTTCATTAATAAAATTTTTTGTATCCAGACTAATACCAATCCAACCCATTTCATTAATAAAATATGACCAATTAAAAAACCAACAAAACTACTTATTACAAATAACATATTGGTGTTGTATCGAAACATATAAATGTTGACTAATCTGGCTAACATTGGACTTGGTAAAATGAAATGGTTGACTAATTGAAAAATTAAATTATGCAGGAATACACATTGAATCCTAAGATTACGCATTGAATTTCCGGCAGTCTCTCCTGCATAATAATCAAAAAAATCAAAATAGTCTTTGTCATTGTTCCAGAAGTAATAAAACCAAAGATACGGTAGAACTAGGACATTTAGTAGATGAGGTCTAATCAATGCTAAATGCAGAGGCTCATAGTAGATCGATATGAACAGCATGAGCTGTCCCATAAGAAAGCCAGTTGTTGCTGCTGCCCTCTTCTCGTTTCCTTCTTCTCCTTGTTCCATAACCCAAGTTTGTACAAGGAGGAGATAAGAGGGACCTAGGGATAATGTGGTCAGAAATCCATAATAGAGTCCGACCACAAGGACTGACAGGACTGAATTGATTATCCTCATGAATAAGGATATTAGATTACTCGGTATAAACGATTTGAAAATCATAAGAAACCCCCTAATTTTTTTTTTTTTGTTTTTTTTTTTTCTGGATTATTCATTATTATATGATATTATTCTCATCTGATTATTCATTTTGTCAATATAGTTTTTTTTTTTTTGCGTCTTTGATTAATTTGATGTTTATTTTTATGAACCAATGAAATACTTATAGTTTGATATAGAATAAATTGTCCATCAATTTCTACATACCGGCGAATCGGTTCGATAATCAATACTCCTTATTATATGATATTATTATATATATGATTATTCATTTTGTCAATATAGTTTTTTTTTTTGCGTCTTTGATTAATTTCATGTTTATTTTTATGAACCAATGAAATACTTATAGTTTGATATAGAATAAATTGTCCATCAATTTCTACATACCGGCGAATCGGTTCGATAATCAATACTCCTTATTATATGATATTATTATATATATGATTATTCATTTTGTCAATATAGTTTTTTTTTTTGCGTCTTTGATTAATTTCATGTTTATTTTTATGAACCAATGAAATACTTATAGTTTGATATAGAATAAATTGTCCATCAATTTCTACATACCGGCGAATCGGTTCGATAATCAATACTCCTTATTATATGATATTATTATATATATGATTATTCATTTTGTCAATATAGTTTTTTTTTTTTGCGTCT